>NC_064864.1:71393816-71418816 GCF_024139225.1 Suncus etruscus
GCATGGATCTCACATATGCACGTCATGTGTGTGCATGGATCTTATGTGTACTCTCTCCCACATACATACACGGCCTCTGCCACATGCATAAGCCATACACATGTGACAGGTCACACACATGTGCTCAGGCACAGACGTCCATGCATTCACACACACACACACACACACACACACACACAGTCTCTACCAGGGCACAGAGGCCTGAGACTCCACCTCCCCAGTCCCCAGTCAGCTGCTCTTCCACCTTTCCCCATCATGGAGACTGTCGGTGCCCATGTACTGCAGCTGGATTGTGGCTGGGCGGGTGGTGGCCACTCTCTGGGTCAGTCCTGCCGCCCTGGCCCTGCTCCTGCTGTATAGTATTTACTCCATTGTCAGGTGCCCCTGCTGTCTCTGAAAATGCTGCAAAGTGCTTTGTGGTACCTGGAAGCAGACCAGGGCGTGAGCTGAGGACCCAGGAAATTCCTGAGCCCTTCCCCCTCCACTCCCCAGGTCCTCCTCCTCTTCCTCCCCACCGCTCTGCACCTCTGCCGCTGGGATTATTTATAGCGAAATCTTACAGATGTCTGTATTGTCTTGTTCTGAAGCAAAAAGGACAATGAGTTCCCGCTGACCTCGTACAATGAATCTCGCTGGAGCACAATATGTATTTTATCCTGGCAGTGAAAAAGCCTGTGTGTAAGAGAGAGAGAGAGAGAGAGAGAGAGAGAGAGAGAGAGAGAGAGAGAGAGAGAGAGAGAGAGAGAGAGAGGTCAGTGCAGTATTTCTGTGGGTTCTGCACTCTGTGCGGGGGCGGGGGCAGGCCTGGGCCATTGGGCACCCCAGAGCAGGGATTCAGCAGGGCAGAGTTTGGTGAATGGATCTGGGCGGGTTTCCCAAGGTTCGGCCTTCCTGAGACAATGACAGCCATTGGAGACACCCCAGCATGCTGCCCTGTGCCCACCTCTGCCTTGTGTCTTTTGTCTTCCATCATGCTTAATGTCCTTTTGGGGTGCACTGCCCTCACACGAGGCTTAATGTGCTCTCATAGATTTGATTCATCTCTGGCTTCTGAAGTGGGCAGCTTCCCAAGAAACTGGATCCGTGTTGCTACCATCCATGCAGAGAGTCCGAGCACCCCTCGGCAGGCACATAGGCCTCAGCTCTGAACAGCACAGCTCTGTGAGCTCTTCATCCTTTGTCATCTGTCCCTACTGTCTCAAGGTGGGGGGCATTTTCCAATGTTTTTATGGGGGCAGGCAGGACTGACTCCCAGGTTAGAGCGTACATAGGGTCTGGGGTTCCCCAGGTGAATTGTGGTCACCTCTAGGGGTTATTTATGGCTGAATAACAGGTTCACACAAAGCTCAGAGAGGGCGTAAATAGGGGACATGCCCAGAATCCCGCACCAGAGTTTATAGCCTCAGTCACAGGCCCATAGGGCCACTGGAGCCCAGCCAGATATCCCCTCCCTGGAAGGAAGCTCTGAGCATTTTCTAGAAGCGTTCATCTCTGCTGGTCTGGGGCTCCGTGCCCTGGTCTTGGAGCCTGTCATGTCTCAGGAGACTGTTGAGCCCTGGTTTCCAGGGGTAGAAGGACCCCTCCCCAGGCACCTGGTCAGGCACCTGGTCCAGGTCATGTCATAGTGTTTGTGTCCCAGACGGGGTCCATTCATACCCTAGAGGCTAGCATGTTCCAGTAAAGGGGACACAGAGCTCCAGTGAGGGGGTGATAGAGGCCCCTTTTCCTCTCGTAGCAGAGACTCGGCAGATGGGAAAATATTAGCAGATGGGAAATCAGCAGCTACGTGTAGATCAAGATGCAAACGGAAGATGCAAACGCCAGACCCCCGCACTAAATATTTACACGGGGCCTCTCCACTGACTCTTGCCGGACTTGCGTTTGGGACGAACGTGTCCTTCTCTGGCCTCAAAGTCATGAGAAATTCAGGGGGGGAAATCTCTTGCTGGAAAAGAAAAGCAGCGGGAATTCAGTCTCACCATAAAAACAGTAGAAACCATCTGCATTTCTGGCATCTTTTAAACTCATAACCCTGAAAGGTGTGTCTGAATACATACAAGAGTCCTCCCCCCAAAAGGTGTGTTGTGAACACACAGAGGCCACCTTTGTCCACCTAAACATGCTGTCCTGTATCCATCAGCAGCGAGTCCCGAGGCTTCAGAGCAAACCAACAAACAGCGGATCATGTTTCCTGTCTCCTCCTGAAAATTCCTCCCATGGGCCCCAGCATGGAGCAGTCTGAGAAACGCAGTTTGGACCCTTGTGCTGTTGTTTTCAGAACCAGCAGCGAAATGCACGACCCCATCACACTCCCAGAACCCCAGGTGAGCACTCTGTGCCAAGTCCCATCAACCCCAGCAGCCTTCTTTCTGGCGACCACAAGCACCCAGAAGTTGGCCGGGTGTGACTTCACTTATAGCTCCCCAGTGCTACTGGCCAATGTCCAGCTGTCACGTATATTCCACAGCAAGAAAACTAAGGCTCAGACCTAAAACTTGCCCAGATCTGAGGAGGCATCAGGATTAGGATTTGGGTGCTTGCACAGGTCCTTCTAACTGAAAGCCCCAGGTTTTCTGGCAGCTATCACAGAGAAGCCGAACCTGCAATAGACCTTTCCTGTGAGCACTACCTAACCCTGCAGGCCAGGCACTGTTCTGGGCTCTTGCGGCCTCTCTGTCAGCTGTTCCCACTCCAGAGAAAACCCTAAGGAGCAAAGCAGCAAGAGGGTTTTCTGGCACAAGATTGAGAGGAGGCCAGCCCTTGGGCCAGCTGGCTGCCCTCTGGGATGTGTCTGCCTGGGCTGAGGGGCCCGTGAGAAAGTTTGTCTTTCCTGAACCCTGCCTGCCCTCTGCAAATCTGGGCACAGACTGGCTGTTCAACGGACTTCACCCGCCTCTGCTTTCTCACACTCAACTCAGGAGCACATGGACCCAGCAAATGGTCTGAGATAGCAGAGTTCGGAGGTACACATTTGGGCCTGATGGGGGATGCTGTGTTTATCATAGAACTGGTCACCCTGGCTACCGTGGCCTGCTCCTGAGGCTGTACTGGGGGCCTGGGGTGCCCAGACCTCTGGGGCCCAAGCAGGAAGAGCCCGAAGCCTTCTCTGACCTGAGGTCAGAGCTGGAGCTGCCCTCTGACCTCAGCTTTGCAGCCCGGGGATGGCTCAGCCTATGTCAGCACCATTCACCCTGGCGTGCCCCATTCACTACTGACCCCCCAGCCCAGGGCCCCATCCACGGCCTCTCACAGCTCCGGCTTTGGCTCAGAAGTGAGGTGCTGTGCCCCCCCAGTGCTGCCCTATCCAATCCTCAGAGTTGGCTCATCCCTGGCACCTTGAGGTTTACTCACAGTAGCTGGCTTCCAGCCTCCGCTTGGTTGAACTCTGTTGAACTCCATCTTCTGCGGGTGTAAACGGCACATCCCCTCTCAGTTCCAGAAGTGGCACCTGAATCTCCAATTGGAGAACTTCTGTTAAGTTGAAAGTCAGGCCCCAGGGCCCCCCAAGACCACCATTAGCTCTTCTTCCCAGTCAGCAGAATTCTTTGTCCCCTGGGCTGAACTGTTTGTTTCCCGCTGATAGCAGAGCTCAGACCTCAGAGACACTTGGCCAATCCCTGTGTCTTTCTCCGTCCTGAAGTCACATGGGCCAGAAACCAAGTCCAGCTGATTGAAAAGTCATCTAACACCCTTATACCAAAATCTGGCAAATTGAGTAAAGCTGATTGAAAGGGTGTTTACCAACCCTTATAAAAATCTGGCAAAATCCATACAAAATATTGTCAACCAATATCTTCCATGAATGTAGACACTATGGTTTAATAATAAAATATCAGCAAGGAGGCTTAAGCACTGACCAGTGAGCCATCCCCGGGAATGCAGGTCAGTTCAGTATGAATCAATTGTCTGGTTGGAAAAACAGGGGAGATCAGCAGATATAGAGGAAGCACTGGAAAACTTAGACACTCATGAAAATAATGATTTTCTCACTGCGATGGAAGGTGTCTCCAAAGTACTGACAAAATACCAGGGGAAGCAAAAATGAATGAATCCTCACTCTTCCCGCCACATGCCCCTGACACTAGTGTCTACCCAAGAAAGTGAAGCCAAGGAAAGGAAACTCAGGAGGAGTCACATAAGTCAGGCTCCCTATTTGCAGGATTGCATAAGCCATTATAAGAGCCAAAAGAACAAAGTCTCTGAAATGCATTTGCGAGTTCTTCCTTGGCTATATAAGTCCATGTGCAGA
Organism: Suncus etruscus; assembly: GCF_024139225.1. Lineage (NCBI taxonomy): Eukaryota > Metazoa > Chordata > Mammalia > Eulipotyphla > Soricidae > Suncus > Suncus etruscus. Next base: position 71,398,066 of record NC_064864.1, read on the forward strand.
TGTTTGTTTCTGTAGCAAACAAAGGGAAATCTATGGAAGACTTAAAGGCAGCATACTGATGAGAAATTACTTAGAAACGAGTGATGTGGGGGGATAAAAAAAAAAAAAAAGAAATGAGTGATGTATGTGGTCCCTATGTAGGGCTACAAATACTTTTAGAAAGCTAAAGGAGCCAAATTACATACTATATTCATTAGATTAGAACATGGGTGTTAAAGCATCAAGCCTAAAATTCCAAAGCAATTCCAGTCACAATCTTACAACACTTCTCTAGAAGTCGACAAGCCTTTTTTAACTACTATGAGATTCAAAGGACCTCATGAGCTCACCTTATGAGAGGCATTGTACTTGCCTTAAAAAGAGAAAAAGGAAGAAAATGTTCATATATATATATATATGTGCATATATATATGTGCATATATATATATATATATGTTCATAATTTTTAAATCAGAGGCAGCCTGATTGCACCCAACACCAAGAAGGACAAGTAAAACTCCGAACAACCAAAAGCAATGAATCGTCTGTCCCTTGACACTGCGCTTCTCGTCAACACATGCAAACGTACAATCTTCCATAGCTTGTGCTCAGAAGCTGCAGACAAATGGAGGTGAGACCATTCAGACACCTGACATTGGGCAGAGAGGAAGGTTCCTTCTGGAGCAACCATTGAGAGTGATTTTCCATGATGGGCCTTTCCAAGGAGCAAAGAACAGTCTGGAAGGGAGCTGGCAGAGTTAAGGAAAGTGCTAAGCTTTCACCTATATTGTTTTAAAAAGCTGCCAGATGGGGCCAGAGTAAGAGCACAGTAGGGAGTGCATTTGCCTTACATGAGACTGGCCTGCATTTTATTCCCGGCATACCATAGGGTCCTCTGAGCCTGCCAGGAGTGATTTCTCAGCTCAGGAATTATTGAGAGCCCACCAGGTATAGCCCAAAAACAAAACAAAACAAAAAAAGTTGCCAGATGATAGTTGGTTTGTTTTTTTTTTTTTAGCTCAGCACATAGGAATAAACAAGCGTAGGACAGACCATTGGGACCAAGTCATACCTTGAGTGCCAGGCTGAAGCTCACGTTTTTCAGCAGGAGCCCAGGGAATCTGGTCAGCCTGAGAGGGTTTGAGCAGTGCCAAAGCTGCTTTTTGGGCTCCGTGGTTCCCCGAAGCCTTCCCCCGGGGTATGCCTGGCCAGTGCCACGGTGGCTTGAATAGGTGCTGGGCAGTGGGAGAGGACCCCTTCCCCAAGACACATAGGAACCAAGCTCGGACCATGGGCTGCACCTCACATTCTGGGGGACGACTACAAACAGGACCTAGGAAATGCAAGTTTCCCGCATTTACATCTGTACCACAGTCTCCCCAGGGCCATGGATTGTATGTCAGTGAGCAGAGCACCCCCTCTGTTTGCCCAGGAGGTGGTGCTTTCAGGGGATCCCTGCCATCCGTGAGCCCCACCCCCCATGGCATTCACAGTAACATTCACAGTGCCTGAAGCTTTTTATGTCTGGGTCTTAACATTTCCAAAATGCTACTAAACCCATTATCCACATGCTGGCTCAGACACTCCTGGCTTAGCCAGTGACTTCATGATTTTTTTGACTTGGAGATCATGGAGACGCGATTCTGAGTCCAATAAGAAGATTGGCTCAGAGCCAGACTTGGCCAGTTTCTGCCCTGTCCTGCATCGCCAGGCAGCCCGTGGTCATAGGGATACCAGTCCTCCATCCACCCTGCCTGAAACTTTCTAGAAAGAACCCCATTTGCCACTTGGGTTTATGGCTGCATCTCCCCCTCGAAAACTCCCAGGACAAAACCTTTGCATGGAACATCGTGTTTTAAGAATCTCTTATGGAGGAAAATCAGAGCAGTCGCTGTGAACATGGCAGTGTTGGAAGTCAGGGGGCAACCGGAGCCTCTTGCGCCCCCTTCTTGAGGGGCATGAGAGATCTCCAAATAGGCTAGGGGGTCGTCTGACCCCTGACCTCAAGCAGAGGCCCAGGGTTGGTGCTGCTGTTTGCTTCCAGGTTTCATCGTCTTGGGATCCTGCAGCTGCCCGGAGAGAAAATTTTTCCCAGCTGTGCTTTCTGTCTATCTGCTTGTGGTCTGTGCTCGGGGCAGGGCGCTGGGGCCCCTAGTTCCGGCTGCTCTACACTGCCATCAGGGACAGATCAGCCCAGGGGAGCCCTCTGGGTTGTTGTTTTTTTTTGGTTTTTTTTTTTTTTTTTTTTTTTTTTGCCCTCCAGGTGCTGTTCCTGTGCTTCTGTCCTGGGGCTGTATGGGGCCCTACTCAGCAGTGGAACAGGCCGAGAAAACCCCTTCCTGCCAGGATGGACAGACCCAGGGAGCAGGACCCCTGGAAAGCTCTGCACCCCATCTGTCCTCACAGGAGTGTTGACACATTACTGGGATGAGAGGGCAGCTCAGACTTACTCCATGATCCCCAGATGCCTTATTTTCTCCCCACTGCTGTTTCTCTTATTAATGCAGTGAAGACCTTTCTTGAAAGAAACTCGGAGAGCCCGGAGCCTTTTTTTGACTTTGGGGGGGGGGGGTTGTTAAAAGTAGAGATGTTTCTCCTCCCAAGAACAGAGCTGCTCCCCATGCACTCCCTGGCCAGTAGCAAGAGTGTCTAGTGGACGGACGAAGCCCCAAGTTCTGGGCATACACGAAGAGCCACACAGAAGCCCAAGCTGTGCAGCTTCTTCCACAGCCACAGATTCTGGGCGCCCACTGGGAGCAGGTTCGGAACCTAGCTGGGTCCTGGGGAGGCAGGAGGAGGTTACACAGCTTTGAGTGTACTCTAGTGGGGAGGAAGTGTGGCCCTTGTGACCAGCATGTCAATCACCTCTTTTGCTCTGCTAGACAGAAACATTCAGACAGACTTAGAAAAACAGCCTACAGATGGGGTCAGGCAGAGACCCTCCATGAGGCAGGGAGAACCAAGTGTGAGTGCATGCAAATGCACACATGAACTCATGCACATGCTTGTGTGTACATATATACGCCATTATACAGTTGTACACACATGGTTTTGTGTGCACATGAAATAGGCGTGTTGACCGTGCAAATAGCATGCACCTTTATGTTTGTGTGTATGCCTTCATGCTCACACATGTATATACACACTCAAATCATCATAGTGCAATTTCATTATTCCCACTCAGGTGAATACACTCACACACACACACACACACACACACACACACACACATGATCACAATGCAATTTCATGCAAGTTCACTCAAGTGAAGACATGCACTGACAGGAACACATGTGCTCACCCACACACTCGCACTCTCACTCCCACACAGATGGGTGCTGGCTTGGCTATGCAAAGCTGTCCTCTTGGGATGAGCGGACAAGTGCCAAGCTTCTCTACTGAGTGGGGCCAGAGGAATCCCAGACTGGGGTGGGGGGCATGTGTGGCCCAGAGGACCTGAGCTTCGGTGACATCTGCCTGCCTGATTGGGCTCCCTGGCTCCGCACGGAAACACTCAGACCCACCGCTTTTCTGTCACTTTCTTGCAATTTAGTTTTGTTTTGTGGTATTGGGAATGAGCTCCCAAGCCCCCCATGCACGCGGCGCATGCTCTCCCTTCAGCCCTAAATCAGGCTTTAGAGAGACACACCAGGGGCAGGAGCGATCGCAGTGGGGAGGACGCTTGCCCTGAACACCTGGCCAACCTGGGTCACCCTGGCATCCCATAAGGTCCCCAAACCTGCCAGAAACAGGCTTTCCCTTAGTGCAGAGCCAAGCATGAGCCCGGAGCACCATCACACATGGCCCCTAAACAAAATTACTAAAAGCAGGAGTAATGCAGTGTGGTATTTCCCATAAGCACCTCTCGTTCCCATCCCCAAAGTCGCCATCACTTCCCATGTCCTGCTCTGGGTCCTTCCCTGTGATTCGCTGGGTCCCTGCACCCAGGCAAGAAGCTACATCATCTCCACTGAGGCTGGACCACGGTGGTCCCTTCAGAACTGGTTCCTTCAAGGCACCAGCATCTCAGTATCTGTCTCCTTTCTCTGCCAGGGGGAGAAACTGCTACCCATAGGTTCCCAGTGCCTCTGTCCCCCAGGGCTGCGTGCTGGAGGCACATTTACCTTGTGACGCTCCTACTTCCCTAAGCTGAGACCCCTTCACATGCCCCAGCATGACCCAGCCCAGCTGCGCCCCTGCAGCCCCTCAAATGGTGCAAGCACGTGCTACCCTGATCAATGTTTCTGAAGCTGGTAGTTTCCAGAGCTAGGCTTGCAGCCCTGTCCATGGCTCCCAGTGCTGAGCTGTGACTCCTTCACTCATTTTCCTATATGGCCACTCACTGGTAGCCAGAGGAGTCCCTATGTGGCCTAGGAATGATCCTTCTGACCAGTCCTGTGCTGAATTATCTCCTCTGGATATCTGACCCACAATCTCCCTTCCCAGCACTGCTTTGCTTCCCTCACTAACCAGAAGACTTAGGGAGAGCTTTGGGTAGCTTCAAGATCAGGGGATGGAGGTTTGGGGCTCCCAGGGTCTCTGTGTGTCTGTCTTGGTCACCCAATGTCACTCCCAGCATCCACTCTGCCTAGTGATTTGACCCTTGGTCCATGTGCTACAAACACAGTAGAGAGGCTCATGTGCTTTGCTCACCCTTGAGCAGAGCAGAGATGTGAGACTGGAGCCCAAAACAGCCTCTGCAGAAGGCCCAGCGCTTTTTCCCCTATCCTGGGACCCATTACTTGGTCCTCATGCCCCGTGTATCTGCCCACACATGACTGTGGCTGCCAGTCCGCTCCTCTGCCTCTCCCCATCTCAAACCTGTGATCATGAGTCCTCACTGTTTCCTTGGGGGAGACTTGGGGCTCCCTGTGTGCCCCTTGGACCCTCGGCAGGGGTATGTGTCACCCTTGCTCTCTGCTGTTGCATCTCCAGTAGTTCTTCTTGTCTTTTTTCATAGGCCATGACTGCTAGTCCTCATAAGAAATGTGGCGGGGCCTGGCTGTGTGCCTAACTTGGGGACTGGTCAGGTTTATGCTGGTCTGGGCTGACCACGCGACTCTATCTCATACACAGAGGCCTCATCCTTTTGTGTGGGCTGGATATTGTCTAAACACACGAGTGGAATATTCTCTAATGCTTCCTCTGCCCTCACTGAGATTATGATGGGAGGATTCCAACTGTGCTGGCCTGGAGCAGCCCGATGGGTCATCCTGTGCTCAGAAAACCCTGCCTAGCTGAGGCCAACTCACTCCTATCAAATTGAATTTAATCCATGGTAGGAAGCTTGTCATGAAGAGTGGAAGTGCAGTGAGGGCAGAGAAGGGATCATGTGATAAGGAGAGTTGGAAATGATCACTCAAGACAAGAACTGGGTGCTGAGAGGAGATAAAGTGATATGCAGGATACCACTTCAGGTACAATATTGCAAAACACAGTGTCTGAGAGAGAGAGAGAAAAGAGAGGGAGAGAGAGAGAGAAGAGAGAGGAAAATGTCTTTCCAAAGGAAAGCAGGGGGGAGGGGGAAGGACAAGAGGGAAACTGGAGACATTGGTGGCAGGAAATTGCCCTGGTGAAGGGTATTTGACATGGTATGCTTGAAACAATCATGAACAACTCTGTTGCAATGATTCAATTGAAATATTTAATTTTTTAAAAGAATGAATAATATTGTGCCCAGGCGTTTTGCATCTGGGTTCAAGAGAAAGGAGGGTTTGTAATTCTCTCTTCCTCTTGCACTGTTTTCCAGTTTGGTGTGAGACCCATGCTGGCCCCCATTTGTGTTAGAAACTATTCCCTCCATCTCTTCTCTGAAAAAAAAAAGAGGCAGTAAGACTTTTATTTCTTTCTCACATATTTGATAGAAATCACTAGCAAAGACTGTGAGCCTGAAGTGTTCTTTGGGAAGGTCTTTAATTATAGATACTGCTTTAAAAATGGATTTAGGGATGTTTACATTTTTATTCCTAGAAATAGTTGGAGCTTTATAGAAATTTCTTTTGTTGTTTGTTTTAACGTTAGTTGTTTGTAGGCCACACCCGGTGGTGCTCGGAGCTTCCTCCTGGCTCTGCACTTGGGATCCTAGTCCAGGGACTTCAATGACCTGTTGACATGGGGGGGGGGGGCGGAGGCGGAACACGGGTTCTTGCCCTGTGTGGTGTTTGGGAACATGGGGTTTGGTGGCCTTGGGGTCCCAGGCACTACAATGACCGGAAATGGTGAGTGACCTGGCTGGCTGTCCTGAATATTGGAGATGCTTCTAGACAAAAGCTTCTGGGATGTTTAATTTTTGGGGTGAGGGTCCCCAGGGCTGCAGTAGTGAGAAGTTATGCCGGCTCAGGTCTGACTCCACTGCTGCTCCCCAGTCTGCTCCCAGGTGGTGTCCACACCCGTGTCCTGGGAGCTAACTGCCCTGGCTGGGCCCCCATTTGCTCCGGAGTCCCCACACCCTGACAGTAGGATTGATTCCATTCCTGGCCATCTGCAATCTGGTTTCAGGCACTTTCCAATAAGTGCACCGAGTGCCCGGGGCTGGAACGTGGGATCGATTCTGTTCATCATCATCTGGGCCAAGAGCTGTGTCCCCAGGCAGCCCAGGCAGCCCTGCAGGCCCTGCGCATCCTGGGCTCCCTGAGGTCCTAGCTCCGTCAATGTCCAGCCCTCAGTATCGGCCTAACTACAGAGTCCTTCCTCACTGGACACAGGACAGGAACTCCAGAAGTGGCCTTTCCAGGAAATGGGGTGTTTTCTTTCATTGGGTGCCGTCTGGAACTTTTCGTTTTAGAGCCTCTCCCATGCAAGGCCCACGGGGGGAGACTGAGGGATCCTGGCTCATTGGGGTCGCCAAACCTCAGGTCAGAGAAACTTCCTTGAAGGTGCCCAAATTTGGGCTTTGGGAACTCATGTGGAATAGGGTTACTTGCACTTTCAAGGGACACAGGAAGTGGTGGACACCTTAGTTTGGGGGGAGTCTAGGATAGCTCTAGGAACTGCACAGGATCCCCCCAACCCCAGAAGTCTCTAGATCGGCAGGGGAAGTCCCAGTCCAAGAGTCCATAATAAAAGTTCCCCTGACTGGTTGCACTCACTGTGGGGATAAGAGGGAAAACGAGGGCCAGGGCAATTGCACAGCAGGGAGGACATTTGCCTTGCATGCAGTTGATGTGGATTCGATCCCTAGCATCCTATAGAACCCCTAATCTCCCAGGAGCACAGACAGGAGTAATCCGCAACCTTGGCCCACAGTCTGCAGGACCTACAGCTGGGGCCACCAGCCAACGAAATTTGAGGGCTGGGAGACCTCAGGCCTCAGAGAAGTGCCCCAAAATTCAGCCTGGCATGGCCCCAGCAGTACCCAAGACTCAAAATGGCCTGGAAAAGCCCCAAGAGCCACCGCTACCCCCAAACAACCTTCCCAGAGGCAGCTCAGTACAGGTTGGCCAAGCCCATAACTCTGGTGCTGAGGCAGAGGCTGGAGAGGGAGGGAGTTCCTCACTGGGAGCAGCCCCTGCCCATAAATCAGGGTCTGCCTGCAATGCTCTGACCCCTGACCCCGGGGAGTGAGCTGGGCCGTCTGCAGTGCGATCGACAAGACTTTATAAATATTTCATTTCCACATTAAAAATATGGGGCAGAAAAACCATTAGTAGCTGCCACTGCCGAGGCTTTCTGGGCTGATTGTGGGCTCAGGGGGGTCAGGGCTGATGGGGACAGGGAAGTGGGGTCCTGAGAGCAGGACATGGGAAAGGTGTGTGCAGACCAGAGTTAGCACTTGGGCCTGTAGGCTGGGACTCTCCCTAGCCTGGCGCTTCCTGGGCTCTGCAGAACCACAGCCTCACACAAAGCAGAATGGATTGTTTATTTACGTCTGTGGCCATTACTGGCTCAGAAGAAAGTTCAGACTAGGATAAAAGCTTCAATCTTGATTTCCCTGCCCCTCTCAGAAAGAATGGGTTCCTTGCATTGTAAATTATCCAGTCCTTGTCCTTGGCCTGGCAGCTGCTGTGAGCTAGCATGGACATTGCATAATCTTAAATATTGATTCTTGTTAGACTGGGGAAAAGGAGGGGAAAAAAAACCAAGTGGGCGCTCAGAGAGCTCTGGGGAGTGTGTTCAGGAAACGCCTTTGCCATAGTTCATATCTGTCGCTCTGTGCCAGCCTGACAGCCAGATCTGTTCTGATTAGGAAGGTTCCAGAGATGAGAATGCACTTGGGATCTCTCCTGGCATTACCTCAGGGGATGGATCCCCTTCTGCCCCTCTCCCCTTACCCCCAGATTTCCTGGCAGGCCAAGCCCTGACTCTGGGGCAGCAGAGGAAAAGGGTGCACCCCACCATGGGCCCAGAGGTGGGCTCTGCAAGAGAGAAAAACTCTCACTTGCCCAGGCTCTGGGGGTCCCCAAGACTTACATTTCTGAAGGAAGGAGAGTGTGGCCTGGGCACGAGTCCATGAGGAGTCCATGAACCCATGAGGCTCCATCCTTTCAGCAAGTGGAGCCAGGTACATGGCTCTGCTGTCCTGGCCCAGCCTGATCAAAACTAGACGGAAGAAACTAGACGCAAAGCCTATCTCCAGTCCAGCCACTGGCGCAGTCTATGCCAACACAGTGAGATCGTTTTCGTCCCACTGTAGCCCCACTCCTACTTCGCTGTCCCCTCCCTGATGACAGTCCATCCCGATTACTGGCCAGTAGGGAGGGAGAAGAACTTTTCCAACATCGATGCCAGTCCTCAGCATGGCCATGAGGAACAGCAGAAGAGCAGGCCTTGACCCAAAAGAGTGGCAGGGTATGATGGGAGGAGTCCAGTGCCTCTTTCCTGCCCTTCTCATAGTGCTAGTGGCCCATGCAAGTCACTCACTGGGCCACTTTCTGCTCCCTCACTGCTGACTGAGCCCTCGGCCACCACCTCCCTAATGCTCCCCATTGCTCTACCTCCTGCTGAGGCCCCTCCATGGGATTCCCACTCTCTGAGTCTCTCCCCTTCAGTGTCAAGAGCAGTTGGGGTGGCTGGGTCTGTTTTCACACTGAATTTCTTCATTTACATGGGAACAGTTTTGAACTTTCACAGATCTTGAAAGCACCTGCCAGATCAACACAGTTGGGCTGTTGGATTCCAGGCAGAGGCAGGCAGGCACACAGGGGCCACTTGGGCTTCTGTTTCTGCCCACTAGGCAGTGCCAACAAGGAGATCCCATGTGGTCATAATAGTAGAGTGTCCCTCCCATCCCCATGACTTATTAAGCCCTGGGAAGAACAAAGTTTGAGGACTCTGACTTTATAGCCGCCACCCACCCAGATTCCCTCTGCAGGGTCCCCTCCCACTCCCACCCCAGAAAACTCACTGTTTCTTTTTGTTTGTTTTTTTGTTGGCATTCAGGGTTTACTCCTGACTGTATGGTCAGAAATTTCTCCTGGCAGACTTGGGAGACCATATGGGATGCCAGGGATCGAACTCGGGTTGGCTGCATACAAGGTAAATTACCCTCCTCTCTGTGCTATCTCTCCAGACCCCTGACTCATACAGTTCTGAGAGATGCAGTTACCCCACACTTCATCACTAAAGCCCCCAGGCCTCTCACTCCTCTACTCTCTGCTTCCACAGGCCTCTGGTCCCTGATTCCAGGCCAAGCTTGGCCATCTCTGACCCTTTCTCTTCCTGTCATGCTTCTGTGTCCACCTGGGTGAGCTGTCACCAGGATCTGTCCTCCTTACATGGAGGGTTCCAGCTCTACCCAGATGGCAGTGAGGCACACCAATTCTCTCCTATTCTTCAATGCTGTTTTCCTATGGGGTGCTTCATCTGCTCATCTGTGCTGGGCATTAGGGTTGCAGCCCATCTAGCTTACCACATGGTTCTGGTGCCAACACAGGTGTACTGGTCTCTTTCTGAAGGGGCGCTATGCTGGCAGGTGGGGAGATGCCAGGAAGTGGGGTCACTGGACCACATGGCAGCTCTGTGCCTGTTTTCTCAAGGACTCCCCAGACTCCATAGAGGCTGGACCAGGTGACATTCCCACCAGCAGTGACCGAGGGCACCTTTCCACCGAGGCCCTGCCAACAGTAAGTGTTCCTGGTCTTTGGAGCCATGCCATTCTCTCTGGCATACTGCTCATTGTTGTTTTGATTTGCGTTTGCTGAGTAGTAAGTGATGATAAACACTTTTTCATATGCCTACTGGCAGTCCATATGTCCTTGCTGCGAAGTGTCTGTTCAACTCTCTTCCCATTTTTTAGGCGCACACGCACATGTCCATGTGTGCGTATGTGTGGTTCTGTGAGTGTTTTATCTGTTTTGGATCTTAGCCTTTATCTGACATGTTATGTGCAAATATGTTCTCCTGGTTGGTAGCATATCTTTTATTTTATCCCACAGGTCTTTTGCCATGTAAAAAGTTGATTTGATGGTGTTCCGTTTGTTTATTTTTTGTTTTGTTGCGTTTGCCAGTGGAATAAAATTCACTGAGATCCCACAAGATGGAGAGTCCTGCCTGCGTTTGTTTTCTGCACTAATTCACTTTTGTTTTGTTTTGTTTTGGGGTCACATCTGGCAGCACTCAGGGGTTACTCCTAGCTCTGCATTTAGAAATTGCCCCTGGCAGGCTCAGGGGACCAGATGGGATGCTGGGATTCGAACAGTGTCCTTCTGCATGCAAGGCAAATGCCCTACCTCCATGCTATCTCTCTGGCCTCCTAATTCACTTTTTAATCTATTTTTTTCTTTTTTTAAAGTTTTATTAACACACTGTGATTTATTAAGGTATTTGTGATTGAGTTTTAGACACACGCTGATTTGGCACCAAACCCACCACCAGTGTCAACCTCCCTCCTGTAGTGTCCTCAGGGTTCCTTTCCACTTAACTCTTTCCAGCCGCCATTTTGACAAGCACTTTCTTCACTTTGGTTCTTAAACTTTGGCTCTCAGTGCAGCTGACTCTGTGGTTTGGCTATTTAACTCTGTGCATCCTTAGCACCAAAATATACCTAAATCCCCTTGACCCCTGGCCCCTGTCACTTTTCAACTGTCTTTGCCACCCTCCCCTCAATTCTGTATATTTTCTTCTGATCCCTGTACTATGAGGCCAAGTATGATCTAGGCATTCCCCCTCAAAATCATTACAGTCCTCATCCAATTACTCTAAATGCCACAGCGAGGTATCATCATCTAGTATTTATCCTCCTCCTTCTGACTTTCTTCACGTAACACAATATGGTCCACCCACATCACAGCAAACCATATGATTTTACCATTCCTTACAGCTGTGCAGAATTCCATGGTGTATCTAAAGTACATCTATTCATCTGTCATGGGATATCCAAGGTTGATCCCAACTCTTAGCTATTGGACTGAGTGCTGCAGTGAATAATGGTGTGCTAACATCTTTTCAAGTGAGTGCTTTTCTGTGCTGGAGGACAGTGGAGGGAGGCAAGGAAAGTATGCAAAGAAAGAAGGAACATGCACTGAGCATTCAGCATGCTTCATGTATGAAGACCATGCAATGAGTGCTCATCATGTATGATAAATGTGTGTGTCATATGTAAGGACTATACACTGAACATGATCATGAATGAGTAACATATGAGAAATGTGCATTGGTCATGCATCATGTAGAAGGTACATGCACTGCTGACTGGTGTGGATTAGGTCTGTGTTAAGGGCTGCTGTGCTGTGTATATAGGTCTATCTTCTCAGGGCTGCTGTCCTCTGGATATAAGTCTATGTTCAGGGTTGTGCTGTGGATATATTGCTTCCCCGCCATACTATTGTATCCATAACCCCTGTCCATATCTCTCCCTGTTACTTTTCTACCTTATTTTTCTATTTCCCTTTTGATAACTTTCTTCTCTTTCCTAAGGGGTATTTTCCCAAATATACACACATACATGCAAACCTATGTCCACATACACAGCATAGATCTTGCTTCAGCCTTACAGCACCTGTTTTTAGCATTTCATTAAACCTGTTCCAAAAACGTGACTTTAATAGCTTCATGGAGGTTGCCATTTTCTCTTCCATGACTCTACCCTCATTCAAATAACGATCCTTCTCATTGGGATAGTTGGGTTCTTTCCAATGTTTTAACAAATATTAGTGGAATGAAGAATCTTATACTTAAAGTCTTATTGAATCTCTAATTATTTCCTTAGATTGATTCCTTGCAGTGGAGTTAGTGGGTCAAAGGATGTGAACATTAAGTCTCTTGATATAATGTCACATCGATTTCCAGAAGGCCATGCCAATTTGCTTTCCCATCGACTCTTAGATTGCCATTTCTCCATCAAAAAGATAGAGTATTAGCTTTTAAGGAAAAAAAAGACTTCGTTACTCGGTGACATTCTTCATCTCATTAGGTGAATTTGAGGTAAGGGGGGTGGATGCGGTGGTCCCGAGCAGATTCATTCCTTGTGCCCTTTGTCTCGAGGTGTCCATCCATGCTTGTTGATTTGGAGACACTCAGTGTCGGACTCTCTTAACACCCTGAGTGGCCCGTGCCAGCCTGGCTTCTGGACTTCTCTGATCTGTGGTGCAAGCCAACTGGTTCTCAAGGGGAGAGGGGCCACTTGGGGCCTCGTGGGATCTCATGTGCACCCCAGCACCACCAGCCTGGCAGTGGGGGCACTGTGAACTCTAGCTCTGCGTTTGGGGGTTGAGGCAGTCCCTGGACCTCACTGTGGCTCAGCCTGATCCTGACCCTGGCTGTCCCTGTCCCTTTGTTCATGTGCCTCACTCCCTCCTACTGGAATGCCAGTGTGCGGTGACCCAAACCTACAGGTGGCCACATGGTGGTCCCTTGGAATAACTATGGGCCAGAGCTGAGAGAGCCTGTCCAAACCCATGTCCTGGTGACCTGGGCTGTCCCCAGAAAGAGATCCATTTCTGTCTTACCATCTTAGTGACCTGCTCTGGGTCTGCCCCAAGTGCTGGTACACAGTAGATGAGGGGGACCAGCCCAGAGCAGTGGGGCCATCCAGCTGCTCAGAGTGGCTCATGGGCTTTGAAGCTAGAGACCATGGGCCTTGACTGCCAATAGCCATGTCACGAGTCCCAGTGTCAGGGTTTTTCCGGGGTTTAGAGACAGCAATGGGGCTCCTGTTCTCCCAAGAGGATACCCCTCCCACCCCCATCCAGGATGTTCCAGGAGAGACCAGGCTCTGCAGGTCTCGATGAGGCCTGGCTGCTGGAGACCTTTCTGTGGTGACACTGGGGGGTGGGGAGAGTGAGGCTGGGGAGGTCAAAGTTTATCCTGGTTATGGGGCCAGGGAAAGTGGTAAGCCTTCTCTGTCCCCAAGAAGGCCTGACTCAGGCTTAGACCCTTGGAAGACCCTTGACTTGGCAGCAGACCCTGGGAAAACCCTAACTTGGTGACAGACTTCCAGGGAGACCCCAATTCAGTGGCAGACCTCTGTATTGGGTGTCAACCCCCAGGGGTGCAGACCCTCTCCCATCTGGTCACAGCACTGGGCAGGGTGCTCAGTCCCCAGGGAGGAGAGAGATCAGGGCCTGATGGATCCACCCTAATGGGTTCAGGTCCAAGAAGGAATTCTTGAGCCCTGGCCTCTGCCCAGGATGTCCTTGGGGTAAAACAAGTCAGAATTGCCTAATGGGGCCGAATCAGAACTGGGTCTCAGCCCACAGTGTGGTCAGTCCACAGAGTGGGGGCCATGGACACACTGCCCCTCCCACCCGCAGGCCCACAGGCCTCCACGCTGGGAAATGACAAATGAGCAAAAATCAATTTGTAATCTGATTGGAGGTTTTTGATTTCCTCTGATGAGTTTAAATTTCATTTCCAGCAACCTTATTCGGACATAAAAGGGATGCTTGAAGGGTAAAGCGGGGGATTGTCTCACCCAGTGGGAAGCAGCGGGCTCTTTTGTGTGATTTATTCAGCGCATTAATTGGGAGGCCAGGCTGGGTGTCGGCAGCTGCGCCTTATCAGGCCGCATCTCCGCACAAGGACTCGCATTCAAAACTCGAGGTGCTGTATTGACACTCGAGTTATCAACAGCCCTTATTATCTGTGGGCAGCGGCCCCTCTCCAGCCCCTCTTAATTGTATGTATTCTCTGGAAAAATCATCATCACAGCCTCTTGTCTTGATGAGAAATTGACATTTTTTGGAGAGCCGCGCGGGCGCCTGCGGAGATAAGGCGGGGTGCGCAGCGGGGCCAGCCACCCCTCCTCTCTTCCTGGGACCCCTTTATTGCTCCCGCGGACTCTCTTGATGAGTATGGATTTCGTGAGGTCTTTTTCAGCATTTGAACTATAAAAGGTTCAGAATGACACCACCCCTTATAGACAAAAGATAACCTTGCCCTTTGAATATATTGATTTTTTATTAACTAGGCTGTTTAATGCAATGAAATGAGGCATTACACTGAAGCCACTTCAAGTGCTTTGAATAATCTTTAGAAGCTCGAAAGACCTGGAAAGGAGCCTGACAATGGCGGGGTGCGTTTTGGAGCGTGGGCACTTCGAGCTTCTGAGTGGAAACAGGAGCATGAGATCATTTCTTGCTTGCCTCTCCCAAGCTCCCCTGCTAGCCCTAGTGAAGGGAACAGAAGGGAAGGGAAGGGAAGGCAAGATAAGAGGAAAAGGGGGAGGGTTTTTGGGAATCCCACACACATTCCCCCCGCCGAACACCCTGCATCTCTTCTGCCCATTAAGGCTTCCCATTTAAGATGCTCCAAGACCCCACCGGGTGCCGCTGAAGGAGAAGGTGTTCCATTCACACGTTCCCTTCTGTTTTGAATAATTGTTTCCTGTTTTGCTCGGTGAAACAAGTAATTAAGATGACATTTGAGAGGACTAATTTGGATCACACTGCACGGATGTATTAGCGGGCAGCACTCAGCTGCTCACTGAGGAGGTGGAAGGTACAGAGGGGATCAGAGTGGGACCCTGGGAGAAGATCGTTGTATGCTCAGGAGTCACCATATCTGGAGGACATGGGCACCTGGACCAGTGTGGTCCCCGATGGGATGGTACCAAAGTCAGACCTGAGCAGCACTCGATGGGGCCAAGCACAGGGGTGGAGCACGCCAGGGTCTACTCATACCCAGACCCATGCTCACACCCAGACATCAGGATTTGGGGTGACCAATGTGAGGATGGTCCCATTGGGGACCAGAGACCTTAATCCCCTCCATCTGGGGCCCCTTGGGAACAGCCAAAATCTCTAAGCATCTCCTGGTTAGGCCAGTGTCTTAGAGATGATGGGTTTCTAGAAACTTGGGGGTTTGGGGCAGCATCTTCTGCTCAGGATTAACTCCTGGCTCTGCATTCAAGGATCAAACTAAGGTCAGCCGTGTACAAGGCAAGCACCTTACCCAACACATCTTCCCCTTTACCCACCTCTCCTGCCCCCCATTCATTCCCCCACCCCACCCACAAATTCAGTACCACATGCAGATGCTAGGGGACCCGCCATTGTGCTAATCAACACAGATCAGATTACCGAAGGTGAAATTCACAGACAAGAAATACTTTAATTAAATATTGTGTAAAATGAACATTTTATACAGTTAAATATCTGAAAAAATGTACAGATAAAACAATCTTATTGTAGGGTCTTTAACAGTAAAATCTACCATTTAGTGAAGTGCTCAGTTCTGAGACAATGAAGCCGGGGGGGCGTCCACTAATCTAGAACACAGACGAGTGCAGGGAGGAGGAGGCTGCAGACATCACACAGGAACATGGGAGCTGAGGGCTTGTCTCCGAGCAAACCCCGACTCGAACGAAAGAAAAACGGAGGCAATTGATTTCCAAAGTGACTTCTCCTGCTTTTCCAAGTAGCTGAGTCTGGCCGGCCGCAGTTGATCTGATTCAGTCCCTTTTCTGAGTTGGGTGTTGTTTGGTTTTGAGTCCAGGTTGTGGGAAGTCCCTTCACTGGGTCTCCAATTGAGTTTCTGCTGCAGTTTGCCAAACGCCCACTGTGTCTGCAAAGTTGGACCACAGCGAGGGGGCCTGAGCCCCAGATCACGCTGCAGCTTGGCACGGAGCAGACGCAGGACGAACGAGGCGGTGGTCACTCCAGGTCAGAAAGGACAGTGGTGCTGGGCCAGACCACACAGAACAGACTGCTGGGAACGTTTGACCAACAGGCAATACCTGGGGTGCCCCAACACCTCATTGCAGCAAAGGCGGGCAGGAGTGACCAGGCAATACCAGGTTTGTGCTTTGTGTGTGTTTGTGTGTCTGTTTGTGTGTGTTACACCGAAAAAATCTCCAAATGGAATCTCGATTCACACATGTGGTGTGAACCTGTGATCAAATAGCACAGAGGTTTTAAAGTCCACTTTTAAGGCATCAGAGAAGTTCATGTGGCAAACGCTTTAATTAAAACATCGGAAGTAAATTTTATTTTAAACTTTTAGGCCTCTGAATTTTTCCAGTAAACACAGTTCAGCTATGTGGCAAAGTCATGGGTGGTGGCAGCTAAAATGACTTTTTTTTTACATCCTACCCCAAAAAATAAAAAAAAAATAGAAGAAGAAGAGAGAGAGATGAGAGACAAGGCCTGGGCCCCACTGTGTTGGCCCCAAGCGGCCTCACATGCACGGCGCGACTCAGCAGGGCGACCAGATCGCCGCCGCGCTTTGACTATACAACCAACTTTTTATTTTTTCTCAAAATTATTTGTTCAGATAACTTAAAAATAATATAAAAATAAACAATGCATTTGACTTTTTCTCAAAATTAAAAAAAGGAGAGAAAGAGAGAGATAGAGAAGATGGAAAATCTAAACAATAAAGTCTCCAAAAGTACCAACGAAACACGAAGACACGAGTTCATCGTTAAGAAGCACATGAGAAGACGCTCTGGCTTCACAACACAAGCCATGATCCAAACCAGCACGGACAAAGAAGAGAAAGCGGCAAGAAAAGCAATGTACAAAAATCTCCAAGGTAAATACAATATTTATAATCCGTATGTTACAAAATAAAGTCCCTTAGCAACTGCAAGTGTTCGTGAAAGGAGTGTTGAATGGAGACCATTCTATTCCTTATAAAGATCCATAAGGAATAAAAGTCGGATGGGGTGTGTTTTCTAAGTAGTTAAGTGGATCTGAAAAAAATTCAAGACAAGTGTATAAATAGTTAGCTACAACTTTGGCAAAATCACAAAAGTCTACAATTTTATAACCACATACAAAACACATTAGGGAAGAAGGTTCTAGAAGTCAAAAGGACAATTTTCTGGTACAAGGAACATGGACCTCACAGTAGCCTAAGAATGCAATAGTTTACAGTGCTAGCAAAAGTGGGAAAAAATGGTGCAGACCACACTTGCTTAACAGGAAGCGCAGCGGTGGAGCCTATTTTGACCAACAGACAATAGGATTTTTGTTTGTTTTTTTTTTTCTCTGTCAGTGTGCTTGTTGAAGGCAAGAGAATTCAATATCAAAGTTACGTCTCTAACTACAATAAGTTACAAAGGTTCATTTCCTTAAGATGAAGTTAAGCAATGGCCAACCCTCCCCCCTCCCTGTGTCCCCAAACTCTCTTAACCAGATCGGCACCCTTCCTCCCGTCTCATGGTTCAGAGCTCCTGGCCCCCTTTCCACCACAAAAAAAAAAAAAAAAAAATTCACATTATAGAGATACACAACCATGTGAATCTAAGGGTGAGCACAGAGGAAAAAAAAATAAAATAAAATAAAAACAAAACCAAAAATACAAAACAAAATAAAATAAAAATAAAAAACAATGTTTGGAGGCTTTCCCCTCAGTGTTTTCATGATCATCCAAATGTGCATTCACCGAGTTTCTCCCCACACAGAGCAAAGACCAGCCAGCCCTAATCATGGCAAGGCTGGGCCTGGATACAAAGTCGGCATCGCTGTGTCCTCCTGGTCCTTTGGGGCAGAGAAACGTGAGCCTGTGAGAAAAGTTCAGTCAAGAAAATGGAATTGTTCGTGAAGAAGTCAGCTGTCTGCAGGTTGACTCTTGATTGTTTTCATAAAATCTTTGAGCAAAGTCTCCAGGACAGTCGCAGCTGGCTGCCTCTGTTGGCAAGTCACAAGAGACAGGAGCATGTCCCCAGGAGCCGTCCTTGGGTGCTGGGTGCTGGGTGCTGTGGCAGCTGCTCCTGGTGCCTCACATCGGCGGGACTACCAGCCCAGACATAGCTGAAAGAGAGAGAGAAAGAGAGAGAGAGAAGCGCATTATGGGGGGCCCAGCGTGCACCAGCCTTGAGCAGCTCGGCCCAGCCTGCCCTCTGCTCTGTCCACAACAGCCCTGGCTGAGCGGGGTCAAGGCAGGTGTGCGGAGAGGCTGGGGCGGGGGCACCCCCCCAAACTTCATTCATGCTGCAGCCTGGCTCTGGAAAAGGGTCTTGGCCCTGGCCCTTGAGGGGGGTGGGGAGGCTGCCGCCTCTGTGAGAGAGCGAGAATTGTGGCCTATTGTGGGGGGCAACACCTCCAGGAAGAAGCGAATGTACCTCACTTTCCCCTCTGTCCTTGACTGCTCTGGGCTGTTCTGCATCGTAATGGTGAGTCTCAGGGCTCCAAGATCAAGGCCAGGGGGCCCCCAACTCTAGGTCTGCCTCTAGGACCCCTGTTTTCTCCAAAGGTCGAGAAAACTGGCCCCATGGGGTAGCCGCCCCAGGGGCCGGATGTGATTTCCAATCGTTTGGTGTCGTTTGACTTTTGCCGCAAAGTGACTCCTCTAATTTATGCATAACATAGTCATACGTTTGTTCGCCTAGTGACGTGGGTTTCAATTTCTCAGCTCATTAATTTCCACAATATTAATTGATCTCCGACTCACCGTTACAACTTTATGGCCTGGGAGGCCTGTGTGTGTGTGTGTGTGTGTGTGTGTGTGTGTGTGTGTGTGCGTGTGTGTGTGCGGGGGCCGTGTGGCACCAGCTCTTGGCTGGCCCCGGGCTCCCTGGGGGGCGGGGGCTGGCGTCCCTCTTACACTACCAGGTGTGGTGAAGACAATGATTTCAAGTCACTGATACCTTTCCAGTTCCTTTTTTGAGCATTAGTTCATCAAAGTGAAATATGCCACCGACTTCACAAAAAGGCCAGTTTGTCTTCTCCACGGTAACGTCCTCGGCACCCGGCAGAGAGCCTAGCACATAGTAGGCACCCAGTAAATACTGGCCCGGCGGAGGGGCCGGGCACGGTTTTCAGCAGGAGGAGCCTAGACCAAGGAGCCAGCTGGAGGCCACTTGACTCCGGATCCTGGGGCCAGTCACGGAGGCAACACATGCTCACGAGACCAGCATTCACATGGCTTTGCTTGTGCCCCATCCCAGAGCCATGCCCAGGGGTGCGGGGACCCAGCCCGGGACCAGCACAGGCCACCTTTCCCCCAAGCAAGGCCCCCTCAGCATCCAGGAGATAGATGCCTCCCAGGCCAGCCCAGCTGCTCCTTGCAACTTTTGGGGTGATTCCTGAGCACAGCTGGGCACCCGGCTCTCACATGCCCACTGCTGGCTAAGACGCTCAGTCAGAGCTGGCGAGTGATGTTGGGCTCGTGCCGCCTCTGCAGAGCTGGGAGGTGGTTGTCCTGGGGACAGATCCCACAGCACCCCCAGCCCTTCCCACTCTGCTCTGGGCACTGGGCCGTGAAGACCGTGTGCTGTGTGGCTCTGTCTGAGAACACTCACTGCATTGCTTTGGGGGGGCCCTGCCCTGAAAAAGTGGTTTCTGTCCAGGGGGAAACCAAGGAGAACCATCTGGTGTTTGTGCTTCAGCTGTAAGATGGGGTATTGCCTTCTAACTCAGGAAGTGTGGGGGGGAGGCACGGGGCAGGCTAGCCTCGTGGCCACGCAGTGACAAACATGCAGTGTTGGCTTGGACAGGAGCTGGTTTCTGAAGCTGGGGAGTCTGGAGCCCACTGTGCTGCGCTGCGCTGCCCTGCCCTGCCCTGCCCTGCCCTGCCCTCTCACCTTGGAGTCCGTTCCCATTAGCGCTGGTGCAGGAAGGAGGAGGGGAGGCTTGAGGCCGGACCACGGGCGCGAAGGCGCTCTTTTGTTTCACTGCGGAGATGACATTGGCAGGTGAGAATGAGAAAATGCCGTGCGCACTGCTACAGTTTGAAGGGAGAGTGACCGAAGAGGCTGCCATGGTGGGGCTGGACGGTACTACTGCAACAAAGCAAAGACGGTGAGACGGTGGCCAGGCAGCCCCGCCTGTGGCCGAACGAGAGAGCGAGCAAGCGAGCCCGCCACACATGTGTCTGTTGGCGACGGGGCATACACTGGCGGCCGTGGCGATGGGCTTTTCCCCCGCCGGCTTTCGACTCTGTGTGGGTGTCCAAGGGGACCCAATGGGGCTGGTGGGTGAGTAGTGGAGGGATGCTGGGGGGGAGAGGCCGAGGATAGGAGGGCCACGGAGGGAGGGGTCCAGTCGCTGCAGCCACATGGACGCCCAGCCTCCAGGCCGCCCCTCTGCTAGCCAGTGGCTCACATCACAGCACATCCAAGCCACGCACAGTGGAAATGAATCCGCATGATGACACACAACAAAATCAGACACTTACTGCCGTAGGGAGAGTTAGCAGAGGAGCCATTGAGGAATCCAGGCGAGCCCGGGACCCCTAGATTGGCCATGGCGCCACTTCCATATCCGTTCATGCTAGTGCTGACTGTGTTGTAATTGGACTGCTGGGGTGTGCTGCTGGGCGCGTATCCTCGCGGGGACACGCTGCTTGTGTTACGACTGTAGCCGACTGTTCAAACCCCCACCCCCCCGGCCAAAAAGAACGTTATTATTCGGGAGACAGTGTGGGGGCTCCCGCGCCCACCTCGAGCACAGA
>NC_064864.1:71423816-71441316 GCF_024139225.1 Suncus etruscus
ACAGAAGAAGCTACTTGCCTAGGCTCGGGCGGTACTCGCTGTGGATTTCTGACATCCAGGGCCCTCGTGTCCACAAATTAAAAAGGAGCCTAATGATATTACTCCTGCTCGTGCTGAGCATTCAAAAGGTAATGTCGAAAAGATTTTATTGCGTTAATAAAACTCAGAGGTGGTCAAGACGGGCATGCTCAGGGACGGGGGCTGGAATAATCAGTCATCATGTTATGACTTCATTTTTCATTTTGTGTTTTCAACTCGGCCTGGGAAACCAGGGATGGCTCACTCGACTGAGCGAGTGAGCTAGAGAAAGAGAGAGAGAGAGAGAAAGACCAAATGATATCAAAGGAGAGGGAAAATTATAGGCTTGACTTATCTTTAATGTTAGACATCAAAATGGAATTCCTGAGACAAGTGGCTGGTGCATAAACAAGGGGCGGCTTTTGTCTTGGTCAGATTTAAATGAAAAGTCCCCCCTAGATATTAATGTGTGGACTTCATTTGTTAGCTGGCTAAGTCAGGGACTTATAACAAAAGCTTTGTAAACAAAAGATTACACTGAATCGAGCTTTCGAAAATGAAAGGAAAACAAGAGTCTAGTAATCACAGATCAGGCCAGTCTGCTTAGATTGAAATCAGCGCAGGCTGCTGGAGCGGAAAATGTTTAATTGAACTATTTCATTACGAGGAAGTTTATGTCCCCCTTGCAGAATCCAAAATACGAGGAGCAGAGAGGCCTTCTTTTTCCTCCTCTTAAAACGGGGTCCTGAGGAGACGGGACCCCCCCCCAAGCTGAGAGAGCCCGAGCCCCTTGCCCCGTTTTCTCTGGTTCTGCCCACCAGCCAGGTGCACACAAAACACACACATACACACCTGTGGCCTTGCCATGAGTACCCCACACCTTTAGGGGTCTCAGAGACCTATAATAGCCCCCCAAATAACAGTCACCTGTCCGTGGCACTGTAGTGGTCCCCAATCCCCAGTTCTACTGACCTTGGGTAACCTTTCTGGGTCCCCGGGGTGTCTTGGAATCACCTTCTGTAACCTTTGGAAGCCGTAATCTATGGTGGGTTCGTTGAGGGCTGCGGGAAGACACAGAAGCGCAGGTGAGGTCAGCAGCCAGCACTTGCCCCTTCCCGCATCTTAGGGTGACGCCCCGAGGCTCCCCTTACCATGGTCCCAGAATGCAGTGCCCCCTACAGAATGGCTCAGAAACGCTCTTTCGTCCGCTCGTAAAAGCCATGATCATTTCTAATCTATAATTAGACTGGAAGAAAGTCAAAGGGCCACTCGATATATTGTCAGAGTGGGCATGTGGGGACGTGGGATTTCTCGGCCACCCCAAGCCGTCAGTGCGGGCACATTGTCAGCGTCACGGCTGCCGCACACCTGGCCCGGGATTTATGGCGCACCGGCAATGCTGACATATGTCCAGGCTTCGCCGCAGCAGATTTATCCCTGTGGTTCCTTTTTGTCCATTTGCCTGGGCACACACACACCAGCCAGGCAAGCTCTGCTTCTTCCAACCCTGGAATATTCTGCGAATGGCCGAGCGCAAGCGGGCATCCGGCACTCTCCTTCCGCCAGCTCCACGGAGTGGCCGGCTACAGATAGGAATTAATCTTTTTATCCCTCGGATTGTAATTTTGACGATGAACTGTGCGCAGCCATAAATCAGCAGCACGCAGGGCCAGTGCATGAATCACGGCGGCCCCGCGTCTGGGCGTGCGTCTCCTTAACAAGCTTCCCAAGGAGCCTTCGGGCTCAATCATAGGCTTGCTGGGCACCAACAAAAACTGAGCCCCGAGGCCCAAGGCCGTGGATCCCACTGAAAGGACTTATTAGAGTACATTACTGCCCGATGTAGATATTGTTTTCCGTGGAGTCGCGCGCTGGTGCCTGGCATGACATAAATCAGGGGTTTTCCTGAGCCTAATAAGGCCGGCCGCCTTCTATTCATTACCCGGCCACCACCTGGACCATCACTCATTAGTCAGCACCTAATTTCATGATTAACGCCCGACTCAGCAGGCCTGTGCCCTACGCAGCGCACAAAGGCCCGAGCGCCTTGGTGAAGCAGGGCAGATACCGGCAGGCCTTGCCCAAGTCCTCACGCCAGCCCCTGCAGGCTCCTCACGTCCCAGGGCAGCCTGCGGAGGCACCCAATATGATTTGACATTCCATCATACATCCCGGAGACAAAGGTCCACGCCACATGCGAAGTAAGACATTTTCTTGTTAATAAAGCATTGATCCCGCGTATTGATCGGACATGACATGGCTTCGGCGGCGTGTCCACCCCGTTTCCCCTTTGCAAACACTAAAATGCCCCTGCATAGGTATCTAGCCCCGTTTCTAACTCCCAATGATGTAAATTCCATATGTGCAAACCCACTTCATAATCAAACCATTAATCATCAGAAGCTGTCAGCGGTGACTGGGGGGACAATTTGTCATGTCTCTGCCCAGGCTGGGACCAGGGTGTCAGGCAAAAAAGCACAGAGTGGGCAGTGGGCGGGCAGGCCCAGCAGGGCTGAGCTGCCATCGGGGCACCCTTGATGGAGGGGCCAGCAGGAGGCCACTGTCCCCACGCCCCATTCCCCACCCCCCCCCCAGCTAATCACGAGGCTGTTTGACTTAATGAATCGTCTGGTGCAGGGTGATCGGCGGAGATAGATGGGTGACCTACTGATCCCATGCAGATGCCTTTTGATGGGTGATAGGTGCCGTGTGCAGGCACCCAGGGGCTCTATGACTGGGGGGACGGGACCCTCTGGTGCCTGGGAGATAGTGCGAGTCAGCACTGCAGAGCAATCCTGCCTGTTCCCTCTATGAGCAGAAGGGCATAGGTGGCCTCCTGCTTCTGTGCCTCCACCTCTCCTGGGGGCAAGGACCAGCGCCCTGTGGAGGGGTTAGGAGAAACATATGGACACAGGAGATCATGTGTTTGTGCGTGGCCATGCAGCCCCTCCAGGGAAATGTACAAAAACTTGAGTCAATTCTGAAATGCCAGGGACAGGTACCAGGGCCATACCAGACCTTGGTTCTAGACACTGCGGGTCACCGACCATGGAGAGAAGCTGTTTCCCTCCAGGCCACTTGGGACCCCTGCCATATGCACACCCCAAACCTCATACATCCCAGCCACCACCCCACAGGCAAGTGAGAGGCTTCACCCGGTCTCCCCTGGCATGTTCCCCTGGCACGGAGGAGGAGATGCAGCCGATAAATCCTCGGCGTGCCGGCTTCCAAGGCCGGGCACTGCAGGCCAGGGCAAGGTGCAGGCGCGTCCAGTCACAAAGCCCCGAGCCAGGCCAATCAATACCACTTTCCTGTTTTAGAACCGGGTAATTATGAGGGGGAGAGATTGTCTGACCTTTCACCTGCACTGCATTACTTTGCTGATATTAAGATAAATTGCCTGATTTTGGGTAAACATATGCTGCAATTCAAACTGTCAGCCCTGGTTTGCTCAGGGATAATTTGTATTGATCTCCCAGCTTCTTCCCAATTTTGCTTACTGACCTCGTGGATAATTAGAGAAGGGAGCCTTCGGGGGAGCCCGAATCGGGGATGAAGGAGAAATATGAAGAAGAAGAAAGCGAATTTGTGTTATGTTAATATCGGTATGTTCTCCTCCCACTCTCCCATCTGTCAGTGAGGGAAAAGCAGTGAATTAATGGACTTGGTTCCGGAGCAATTTATTCCAAGGAATTATTTAGCAGTATGCTTGGTCTCTGAACATGTGTCACTAGGTTAAATTAATTTAAACTCTGCCTTAAACACCACAAAAACAAATGTTATTTTCTGCTGAAAGGGGGAAGGGAATAAAACACTCCTCCGACATACTGTAAACTCTGCTCTATCTGCAGACCCCACATCCCTGAGTCGAAGATGTGAGACTCTTCAAGAATCACCACCCCCACACTGCCCCAAAAGTAATTAGTCCTCATTACTTGTTCTGAATTCAAATCTGGTGCCGATGGGCTGCTGGTATAAAAGAGATAGATGGATGTGCAAAATTATATCATTTGAGATATGTCAGATTATAAGGCTGTTGTATCAAAAGTCATAAAACAAATCTCCCTTGTGAAATATCTCTTTATTAACCGTGCCATAAGATATTAACATTCCTCATTTAGTGGAGGGCCTTTTATCTGTTTCAAATACATTATTCGTCCTTTTAGAGATAAACTGTATTAATATCCATTTGAGTAGGCGACCGCGGCCTAATGCATAGTAATTTTTGTTGGAGAGCTTTTATTTTAGAATAAGAAAATTACACAGCAATAAAGTCTGAATGAGTCAGAAGCCGTCCTAGCTGGGAATCACATGCCAGGCCAAATGGGGCCGTAATCAGGCCGCTGGTGAGAGACCAGCCGTCCACTCCTGGCCACGGCCGGCCTCCAGCATGGCTCAGACAAACAGGGGCTGACAGGGCTGCGGGGACGTCCCAGTGGGGGGCAGGGGACACTGCAGATTTAAATATTTTGAAGTGTGCTGGGGTTAATCTCATTACGGCCCATGCAAGCACGTCCTGACAGCCGTGTTCTCAAGATTGAAGCAGCACCGTGGATGGGGGAATCAGTCCAACCTCTTTAGAGAAAACAGGGAGGTCTGGGGTTCCAGTTCCTGGGAGATGAGAGAGATAGGCCACTCCCTAGAGCTGCCACTTGGGCCACACGTGGCCTACATGACCAGGGCCATGCTGATCCTCCAGCTCCCAAGGAGGACTCCCTTGTCAGCAAGTTCAGTGCAAACAAACATCCCAAAAAACCACAAGTAGTGATTTCCGTAAATTAGAGGAATAAGTCTGCTGAGACAGAGGCCGCCTCAGGAGCTGATGGCCCGGGACTAAACCTTGCTCTGGAAGGTGCATGTTCCCCAGAGGGCACCCCAGGAACACATTTGGGGCTAGACCGGCTTCATCCCGTTTACTGAGCAGCTACTGCATGCTTTGACTGTACACTAGGGCAGACTCAGGGTCCTGCGTCCCACCCTGACCTGCCTGCAAATGGGGAGCAAATGCAGAAAAGGAAAGAGGGATCCCCAGAACTGAGCACCACTGTATTGCCGACTCCCTCGGCCCAGTTCTAGGGCCTGTACTCCCGGAACCACAGAGCATTCGGCAGGGAACACCAGCCCATGTGGAGGCCAGAGCCAGCCAGCAAGCGAAAGAGGCAAAAAGTTACAGGTCTGGCCCAAATTTGCTCCTGCCTGGAAAACCTGTCTGGCTGCAACAATAAAAACAGGAAGACATTCATCTGCCTCCCTCCAGCTGCTGGCTGCAGCTCTAAACGAGTTCCAGTTTCATTTCAATAATGATCATCTTCCTGTAACTTCCCCAACACGCATTCGTCATAATGCAGCCATTTTCTAGCCCCAAACAGACCCTCATAATGAGGCCGTTTTTCACATTAGCAACATAACTACATAATAGGGGCATCTGCAGTTCCTTTCCGAGGACCGGGGACAGTTCAGGAAGACGGAGTCGATTCAGGGAGCCCCACGCCCTGCCCGACAGGCCGCACGCCTTCAGTGTGCCTGAATGAACACAGGTTGTAATGTGTAAAAATTAAATAAAGTAAAATTAAATTGCTCAATACAAAGACATCCCTCTAGAGGGTGTTAGTGATTTCAGTGACAAACTGCTATTTGCTGACAAGTAGTTTACACATTAACCAGCTGAATCCAAGGGGGAAAAATGCCAATAGCAATTATATCACCTTGAGGTTATTAAATGTCCCACTGATAAGTAACTAGGTGAACTTGACCAGGTGATAAAGACCGCTGTGAACAGTGATTGCATGGTGAAGGATGGCTCTCTGCCCCGCTGTTCCCGCAGATAGCTTCGCTTTTCCGAAATGACTGTATAAAAAGTTGCATTAAAAATGTGTAACCACAGAGAGACAGAAAGAGTGTTCATCTCACTCCCACCCTGCCCGGACACCTCCATCACATTGCCTCGGCAGCTCTACAGTGTCTGAAAAGGCCAGGTACCCAGACCCAAACACACACAGACACACACACACACAGACACACACACACACACACACACAGAGACACACACAGAAACACACACACTTTTTTAGGCCTTAAAATGATGCTAAGTTCCCCACTTTATCATCCACTGTCTCCTCCGAGTGCTTTTCATCTATAAGAAATTCAGATGCTTGGGAAATTAAAATTTCAAAGATCTGCTGCGGAAAAAAAATCAATGGGGCGAGATCAATGCTCATAGAAATTTCATGAACTTTGAACTGATCCCAGCACATGATGAGAGGTGGCTGGGATTTCAGGCTGCCGCCGCCCATGAAAAGCAGCCGCGCGGCCAAGAGGAGGGCCATGCTGTAGATGGGTTTCTGCTTTATATTTTGTCTGACAAAAAAATTAATTTTTAGTCCATTTCAGTAACAAGCAAAAATAGGAAGGGGTGCACAGAAGAAAATCTGCTTTCCCAGCCCACCGTCTCCCAGCCCCCTCCCAGAGAGCACCTAATGCTTTGCACATTAACGCGGCCACGGAATGAAATCGGTTCCTTTGCAGCCGATTGCAGGTGCAAATTAATATTGTAAAATGAAGATCAATACATGGACAGGGCCGAATCAATAGTGGCTAAATTATTGCTGCATTTTCCTCCTCATTCAAGATGAGTTGTGTTTTCCTCCCAAAGTCAATACTTTGCAGCTTTTCTCATTAATTTCTCAATAAATTTGGCAATGAATTTCAATCACAGACGCGGCAGGGCAAGCCTGGCGTGCCAAGGGGCGCGGTCAGTGGCAGCCACTGCCCTGGGCCTTGCCCCAGGCTGCTCTCATCAGAATGATGGGGGGGTCCTGTCACCTCCAGCCTGGTCCTCTGTGCCAACAGTGGGCAAGGGCCTCTGCTCAGCCAGGCGGTGGCTGCTTCCCACAGCCACCCTGCCAGTAGTGAGAACCATCAGGCTTCCTGTGGGGGGTGGTACTTCCTAGTTTGTTTGAGGAGCACATGGTACCCTTGGGCCACCTCTCCTGGACCTACCATGGGGACCACTTCCATACTACAATGCCTGCATGGATACTGTGGTCAGGGGCACTGTGATGTGACACAGAGCAGAGAGGGGACAAGCATACCCCAGTGATCCAGATGGTCCCTCGCAGGCAGCTGGCCAGGGTACTGGGCCGCTTCTGCACATGGACCACCAGAACCAAGGTGCTACCATCTAAGGCTCTGTCCCAGGACAGGGCACCTGCCCAGAATATCCCCCTCATAACCCTGAACTCCACCCAGGTGCCAGAGAACCAGGACCCCAGGAGGTAGAGACCCTGGGGATACCACAAATTTGGATGACAAAAGCATAGACATGGAGTCTCTGGCTGTGTTTTAGCACCAGGTCCAGCACTGGGCAGGCCCAGAGAGTGACTAAGGCATCACCCCTGTTGCTCCTGGGCTCAGGACCCCAGACTTGCCCCCACACACAGGTCCTTGAAGGCGCCACAGGCACTAGACTTCGCGTGAACTTCTGGTGAAACCTGCCTGATGCGGCATGTCTGAAATTTCTGCACAAGACCCACTTTTGTTGTTTCTTCACAGCCCCCCAGGCCCGTCAGACATACTCCAGAGGGCCCCATGTCAGGCCCTGGAGTGGCAGGTGTTGTGGGGACTTATGGACAGGAAGTGCTAGGCAGAGGCTGGGCCCAGACAGGAAGTAGCTCTGGGGTGGCCAGGCTAGAAGAAGAGTGGGGGAGAAAATGGAGGTGAAGAGAGGGGGAAGAGAGAAGTGTGATGGTGGGGAGGGAGCAGCTGGCCCCAGAGGGTGTGTGCTCCTCTCCCCCTATGACCTGATGTCTTTATGTTGGCTGCAAATTTGGGGCTGAACCACTCAGGGACTTGTGCATGGACGACAGTGTGGAAGAACATAAATGTCCCCAAGGGATAGTGTGCCCTCATCTCCATGGGATAGACTCCTTTCCTAGTGCATGGGGGTGTCCTGCACAGAACATGGACCCCCTGGGCTCCGACTTCACCACCTCCCAAGTTTTTTGAAGTGTTTAGAGGCTGGAGACACACCTGTCTGTGCTCAGAGCTGACACCTGGTTCTGTGCTCAGGGATCACTCCTGGCAGTGCATGGGGGAGTTTATGGGGGTGTCAGGAATCGAACCCTTGTCAACCACACACAAGGCAAACACCCTCCCTGCTGTGCTATGGCTCCAGCCAAAGCAGTATTTTTAACTCCGAGTCCAGAAGCAAAGAAAGGTTCCCACAGAGCCCAGCATTTTCACCAGAACAAATCGAGAAGCCTCCAGCCAGGCTTGTGCGCACAGAAGCCACGGTGAGGGTCTCCCATCTTTTTTTTTTTTTTTTTTTTTTTTTTGGTTTTTGGGCCACACCCGGCGGTGCTCAGGGGTCCCTCCTGGCTGTCTGCTCAGAAATAGCTCCTGGCAGGCACGGGGGACCCTATGGGACACCGGGATTCGAACCAACCACCTTGGGTCCTGGGTCGGCTGCTTGCGAGGCAAACGCCGCTGTGCTCTCTCTCCGGGCCCGGGTCTCCCATCTTTAAGAGGCCCAGCCCTGCCTTCTCCACATGCCCCTCCTGACTTCTTTGTCATTTGTCCTTCCTCCACTCCCCACCCCACCCTTCTTCTGAAGTCCAGGTTTAGGTCACAGTCACATCTCCTCTTCTCCACCTTACCCTTCCTCTCAGAGCTAGGCATTTTCTAGGACTAGTTCACTAACCCCAGACCTTTCCTCCTTTCTCCCCTTCCCTTCCCCATCCACAGGAGGAGCAGGGACTTGTGGGCAGAACAAGGCATGAGTCTTTGCTTCGAAACCCCAGGGCTGGTCACGGGCATAAAGGCGTATTCCTCTCTGTAGCCTGCAGTGCCTAGACAGACCTGACCAGGTGGCACCCAGGAAGCTCAACTGCACTTTTATGAAAGCTCATGCATGGGGAGGGGTATGTAGGCTCTGGGCACACAGGCAGGGCATGGCCACAGTTAGGAGCTGGTAACTTGCTGAGTACATTCAATAGTCAGAGCTCCTGAGCTCCTGGGGGGAGGAGTGGGGAGGAGGGCTAGAGATCCAATGACCTGACCTCACACTCCTGCATGACATGCATTCACTCTTCCCCCTCCATGGTACAGGTCAGAGCATCCCAAGTAGCGACTGTGGTTAAGGTGTCCTGCAGTCACCAGGGAGACCCTGGGGCCTGGGTACTACTCACAGGATCTTCCTCGGTTGGGTCATGTTTACAAACAAGTGGTTTTCACAACAGAGACAAGTAGCTAAGGGCCAGCCTAGGCAGGGAATCCTGGGGATGAAAAGGAGTCAACCACTCTCCCCACCACCACAGTGAGACAGAATGGGTCAAGGAGCATTACATGGGCCAGAGCGGTGGCACAAGCAGTAAGGCACCTGCCTTGCACGTGCTAGCCTAAGATGGACTGTGGCCCGGCATCCCATATGGTCCCCCAAGCCAGGAGCAATTTCTGAGCACACAGCCAGAGTAACCCTTGAGTGTCACTGGGTGTGGCCCAAAAACCATTAAAAAAAAAAGGAGCATTATAGGTAAGGGTTTCCCCATGGGATCAAACAACAATGGATGGGCTGTCACAGCCACTATATTCAGCTTCCTTACAACCATAATCAACTCCTTCATCCACCCAGACATCCACCACCACTCAATCTTTAAAAATCCATCCATCTCGAGGCCGGAGAGATAGCACAGAGGCATTTGCCTTGCAAGCAGCCAACCCAGAACCTATGGTGGTTGGTTCAAATCCCGGCATCCCATATGGTCCCCTGTGCCTGCCAGGAGCTATTTCTGAGCAGATAGCCAGGAGTAACCCCTGAGCAGCACCAGGTGTGGCCCAAAAACCAAAAAAAAAATCCATCCATCTCTCCATCCACCCTCCATCCATCTCCCCATCCTTCTATATATCCATCTCTATTCATCTCTTCATCTATACCTCCATCCATCTCTCTAACCACTCTCCATCCATCTCTCCATCCATCCTCTACCCAATCCTCCATCCATCTCTCCATCCATCCTTCCATCTACACTCCATTCATTTCTCCATTTATCTCTCCATCCACCCTCCATCCATCTCTTCATACACTCCATCCATCTCCCCATCCATTTCTCCACCCACCTCTCTATCTACCCTCTATCATTCCCTCCATATATCTCTCTACCCATCATCCATCCAACTTTCCATCAATCCTCGATCCATCTCTCCATCCATCCCTCCATTCACTCTCCATCCATTTCTCTCCATTTATCTCTCCATCCACCATCAATCCATCTCTCTATCCACCCTCCATCATTCCCTCCATCCATCCCTCAATCCACCCTCCATCCATCTCTCCATCCATCACTCCATCTATCTCTCCATCCACCCTCCATCTATCTCTCCATTCACCCTCCATCCATCTCTTCATCCATCCATCTCTTTATACATCCATCTAGCCCATTCATCTCTCCATCTACCCTCATTAATCTCTCCATCCTTCTCTCCATTTATCCTCCATCTATCCACCCTCCATCCATTTCTCCATTTATCTCTCCATCTACCACCCATCCAACTTTCCATCCACCCTCCATCCATCTCTCCTCATCCATCTCTCTATCCACCCTTCATCATTCCCTCCATATATCTCTATCCATCTCTCCATATACCCTTCATCCATCTCTCCATATACCCCTCATCCATCCCTTCATTCACCCTTTATCCATCTCTTTATCCAACCTCCATCCAACTCTCCATCTATCACTCATCCATCTTTCCATCCATCTCTCCATCTATCTTTCCATTCACCTTCCATTCATCTCTCCATCTATCTCTTCATCCATCTATCTCTTCATTATCTCTCCATCCATCTCTGTATCCACCCTTCACCCATCTCCGTCACCCTCCTCTCTCCATCCATCTTTCCATCCACCATCTATCTCTCTATCCACCCTTCCTTCATCTCATCATCCTACTGTATATCCATCTCTCCATTCATCTCAGCCATCCTCCATCTATCTCCATCATCTCACTAACCACCCTCATTCCATCTCTCCATCCACTTTTTCTTCATCTCATCATAGATCCTCCATCCATCTCTCCATCACTGCCTCCATCCACCCACTATACATTTCTCCATTTTTTTCCATCCACCATCCATCCAACTTTCTATCCACCCTTCATCCATCTCCCCCTCTATCTTCCACCCATATCTCTATCTACCCTTCATCATTCCCTCCATATATCTCTCTATCCATCATCCATCTAACTTTCCATCTACCCTCCATCCTCTCTTCATCTCTCCATCTTCACTCATCATTTTCTCCATCCATTTCTCCACCTAGCTCTCCATTAGCCCTCCATCCATCTGTTTATCCATCTTTCATTCATCTCTCCATCTACCTCTCCATCCACCTATCCATCCATCTCTCCATTCATTTCTCCATCCATATCTCCATCTTTCCATCTATCTGACCATCCACCATCCATCCATCTCTTCATCACCCTCCATCCATCTAACCTATCTCTCCATTCATCTTTCCATTTGCCCTCCAATTATCTCTCCATCCATCTCTCCTTCCACCCTACATCCTTCTCTCCAGCCATCTCCTTCCACCCTACATTCATCTCTTCATCTATCTCTCCTTCCACCCTCCATCCCTCCATTCATCTCTCCTTCCACCCTTCATCCATCTCTCCATCCATCTCTCCTTCCCCTCCATCAATCTATCTTTCCCTCCATCTCTCTATCCACCCTCATCCATCTCTATCCATCTGTATGTACACCTATCTCTTCATCCATCTTTTACCCACCCTCTAGCCATTTCTCCATAGATCCTCCGTCTATCTCTTCATCCACCCTCCATCCATCTCTCAATCTGTCCATACATATCTCTATCTTGCCATCCAAACTCCATCCATCTCTCCTTTTCATCCATCTCTCCATCCACCCTCCATCCACCTCTCCATCACCCTCCTTCTGTGTCTTCATAGATTCCCCCATCTATCTCTCCATCTACATCTCCATCCATCTTTCTATACACCCTCATCCATCTCTCCATCCATCTTTCCATTGATCTCTCCATCATCTCTCCATGTATATCTTCATCCATCTTTTTATCTACCCTCAATCAATCTCTCCATCACCCTATATCCATCTCTCCATTCACTCTCCATCGATATCTCCATCATCTCTCCATATATCTCTTCATCGATCTTTTTATCTACCCTCCATCTATCTCTCAATCAACCCTACATCCATCTCTCCATTCACTCTCCATCCACTCTATCTCTCCATTTATATCTCCATCCATCCCTTCATCCATCTCCATCCACCTTCCATCCATCTCTCCATCATCTTTCCATCCATCCCTCCATCATCTCTCCATCCATCTCTTTACCTATCCATCTATCCCATCCATCTCCACCCTCCATCTAAGCCCCCTTTCCATCTCTTTGGTTGGATTCTCAGTGTTTGTCAGATACTTAAGATAGGGAGGTGGCATCCACCTTGACAGACTTTGGGTCTCTGCAAGAAGACACAAGAAAAAGGACACATGAGGGCAGGCAAGAATGCATCAGAAGGGATCTGATCTGCCCTGCCAGAGAGGCAGAACTTTTGACAAAGACAATGGCAACAGACAACAAACTTGGTGATAGCTGTGACAGGGGAGAGGCTATCCTCAAGGTCATTATGCTCTGTGGGGTCCTCGGCTGCACCGGCACTAATGACCATGGCACCCAAAAGCTACATACAGAGGCATCTTCTGTTGCAGGGACAGATAGTACCCAGCACAGACACTGTCCCTCAAAGGCCAGAGAGGCCACAGCCCTGGCAGGGCCCCTTGCTAAGGTCAGACTAGACCAGCCGCCTCTCCACTGTGAGTACCAAAAGGCCCAATGGGGATCAAATGTGCGGAAAGACTTGTGTTTGTATGCTTGACCACATCCTGGAATTACAGATAGAGGCAGGTGACTCAGAGGCTTGGCCAACCCCTGAAGGCTCCTGAGGGTGGCCTAGGGCCAGATCCCTTCTAGGTGCACCTCAGGTTGTGGGTACCAACCTACCCAATCCTCCAGGATACCAGAAAAAACTCTCAACTCCCAGACGAGGCTCAGATGGACCCTGAGCCAAGGGTCCCTTGGTCGAAATGGTCTCCTCTGCCCTTCAGCATCTCCATGCTGAGGCTGGCAGCCCCATGTGCCAGGACCCACAATCCCCATGGCAGCTGAGCCCCATCTACCCACAGTCCTTGCGACCCTGCAACTCGGCCATTGGCCAGCGGGACCTGGATGACTCCTTTGTCCTTTGGGCGAGATGGATGAGTCCCCGCTGTCTGCTCCATGCTGGGCAGGTGCCCAAGTCGATACCTTCACCTTGACACAGAAAGTTTGTGATTTATCAGGGAGCCCCCAGCTGGAGCGTTGTACCCTGAGTGTGTGAGCCAATGGGGGCATGGGAGCAGACTTCGGTCAGAGCCCCTTGGAAAACGACCACAGTCCGTCTCATGACAGACAAATGTGTCTTGTTAGCAACTGCCCAAAAGCGCTTGACTTGTACTAATAACAGAAAGGCCAGGCTGGTCACCGCGGGTCCAAAGACGGAGCACCCTGTCAGCAGCCTGCTTGGGAAATTAGCAAATAATGTTCTTTTCCTTGATAAATGGGTGACAGGTCCTGCTCACCAATCATTTTTAACATTTTGATGCATGTCTATGATCCCACTGGAGGAGCAGAAAAGTTTACTGGCCTCAATTTCCAGATGATGAATGGAACCCTCTAAATGTGCGATTTCTGTATGAGGTATAGTTCATTTTAAGCAATTCCAGTAAATGGGTGTCACTGATTAGGACAAATAGTCTACTTGTACCCAAGCACAAACCCCGTGTCTCCAGCTGCCTCCTGTGAGACAAGACAGAGACGAGACCACCAGGTCTCTGCAGAGGGGGTTGAGCTGGCACAGTAGCCCACAGGCCAGGGCCACCGTCCCTCCTGGCCTGCCTGCTGGGAGTGGTAGATGGGTGGCCTCCTTTCCCCAGTTCCCCAGAGCCCTACAGAGCCTCCCCATGACAGACCCCCAACAGGTCACCCTCAGACCAGCTCATCATGGTGGAGTCACCCTGTCATCAATATGCAAAGCAGTTCACACAAAGTGAGGGGGGCTGGTTTGGGCATGGAACCCCTAGTCCCTGCAGCTCAAATGGCATTCTCTGGGCTCCTCATTCTGGAGATGCCTGGATCTGCCTGGGAGGATAACACGAGCCCTGATGCACTGACCTCACTCAAATGCCAATGGTCTGTTCTGCAGGATACCCAAGAATAACCAAGAATACCCAAGGATGCCCATAGATACCCAAAGATGCCCAAGGATACTGAGAGGTGCCCATGATACCCAAGGTTGTCCAAGGATACCTAAGGATATCCAAGGATGCCTACAAATACCCATAGGTGCTCAAGAATACTCAAGGATGCTCTTGGGTGCCTAAGAATGCTCAATTATGACCAAGCATATCCAAGGATGCCCAAAGAAACCCAAGGATACACAAGGATGTCCAGGGGTACCCCAAAATACTCAAGAATGACCAAGAATATTCAAGTATGCCCCAGAATGCCCA
The DNA here is from genome assembly GCF_024139225.1 of Suncus etruscus. Classification (NCBI taxonomy): domain Eukaryota; kingdom Metazoa; phylum Chordata; class Mammalia; order Eulipotyphla; family Soricidae; genus Suncus; species Suncus etruscus. Next base: position 71,438,420 of record NC_064864.1, read on the forward strand.
TGGGTATCCAAGGATGCCCAAGAATTACCAAGGATATTCAGTGATGACCAAGGATACCCATGAATATTTAAGGATGCCCAAGGATACCAATGAATGCCAAGAATTGCCCATGGCCATGCCCCAGTGTACTTGCAGGGATAAGAGACAAGGAGAGCCCCCAGCACCTTGCTGGCCAGTACCCAGCAACTGCCTATAATTCAAATTCTCTCCACACCTAACTGGGGTGAGAGGCCACGCTAGAACCATTGTCAGTTTGGAGGGGAGACACGAGCCCTCACTCTGCAGTACCAGAACAACAGTGTGGGGACACAATTAAGGATCACAAGCTCTGTGGCTGTGTGTGCTTCCAGGGCTGGTGAGGACAGTGCTTACCATGATAGTCCCCATGTCACTGATAAAGGTATATGTCGTTTGGGGCCCAGAGCACTAAGGCATCTGCCTTGCCAGCACTAGCCTAGGATGGACCATGGTTCGATCCCCCAGCATCCTCTATGGTCCCCCAAGCCAGGAGTGATTTCTGAGCACATAGTCAAGTAACCTCTGAGCATCACTGGGTGTGCCCCCCCCCAAAAAAAATATACATGTCAATGAACAGTCCCTGGGCAAGAGGTAGGAGGGAGGTCAGTGGCCACCTGCCAGGAACACTGTCACCCTCAAAGCCTCCACCCATAGCCAGGTTTCAGGCACATGAAAACCAGCCAACACTAACTGTTGGGAAGCTTCAGGCTGCAGCCAGGCCAGGCCCCAATGTCTACCATGCACAGAAACAGACCTGCTCCCCTACCTTGCATGTGTCCCCTGTGGCTACAAACCACTGTGTCAATGGGTATCTGGTCTCTCGCCATGAGGCACCCATAACTAAGCACTGAAGTGTCTCAGGTGAGGGGGACCCCCGAGCAACACTGGCAGGCCAGAGCCAGTACTGAATTGGGGCTGTAAATGGGAGTTTACACACTAGCCTCCTTTCAATTAGAAGCATACAAACTCCAATTTGTCCTAATCAAGTAACACTGCAATGCTTGCATGATAATTAAAAATGATTTCCTTTCTTACTCTTAACCCTTGGAGGCAAGTCTGAGGGTGGAGCTAGGGAGGACCTGCTCCGGGTCACCTGAACAGGGTCTGGCTCAGGTAAAGACTCTTGGCTTCTCCCTTAATGAGCATCCTCTCAACCAACAACCCAGCAGCAGACAATGATGAAAACAAGCATCGCACTCTGATATTAATTTACACTGTTCACTTTTAAATGTAGCAAATATCTCATTAATTTAATTTTAGGTGCCTACCCGTTTACACTGCATTTTACAGTCTGGAAGGCAATTTACTATTAACTGGCAATTACATACAGCGTGATTGTTAATTCTGCCCCTAAGTGCTAGCCGCTTGAAAATGGTTCTCTCTCTCTCGTTTTTGACCTTCTTACAACAGGGGTGAGGCTCACTGGGAATAGCAGGAGCGAGTGGAAGGCCGGACATGTCACCGGTGACTCCTTCTTTTAATTCACCCTGCTAATCAACTCAGCGCCTCAGCCTCCCAAGGTAATTATCTTGATCGGAGTTGAAAGCCTCGGCTGAGAGCTGGGTGGAAAGGCCTGGTGGCCCTACTTCCCGGGGAGGGGGGCTGGGGGCGCACACAGTGCCCGAGAGTACTGCTCAGGCTTGACTAATAGGGTCTGGCACTGTGGAACCTGGACATTCTCAGACCTCAGGAAAGGCCCAGCCTGGGGGCGGTTCATTATCCTCCCCTCTGATCTATCTGCCTGCAGCAGGAAGTACCTGGGGGTACCCCGCTCCTAATAGCCAAATGCCCAGGGGACAGCAGCCACACCACACAAGGGCTAGCTCTGCACCCGGGGGCTGAGGACACGGTCCCCAGTGATTGCTTCATGGTGCCCGTCAACTTGGGGCCAGTGAAATCAGACAGAAGTTTTCAGGTCAGACAGGTTATGACCCACCTTCCCTGGGTCCCCAGCGTGGTTGAAAATGTATCTGCCCCATAATGACAAGGTCATCTTGTGCCTCAGAGCCAGGCACTCTTAATAGTCCCGTTGACCCTGTGGTGAGACACCCCGCCCAGAGGAGATCCTTAGCCCAGAGCAGCCATGATGTCTCCTGGATGGGTGCGGGAGATAGTGGGGGGCCAGACACCAAACCCCAACACCCAGGAGGGACCGGGCCCAAGGGCAGGAGAGGCCAGATGCTGCACCCACCCTCCCTAGAGGGTCCTGCGTCCTCATCTGGGGGTCCAGGAGAGTGGGGGGAGGCACTAGTGGACCTGCTGGGCACAAAGGTCCAGCTCAGAGCAGCCCTGCAATCCCCGCACCTCCCTGCAGCTCATTAGACCTGCCAGGCATAAACCCCCTACCCCACCTCTTACTTCCAGGCCCACAGTGAACCAATGTGCCCCATCTGTGCCCAGGACCTGTCCAGGTGAGGGCAGCAGACCTGAGCCAGGATATGGGAGGGGTTCCTGAGTTGGGCAAGGAGAAAGGGCTGGTTATGGGAGACCAGAATCCCCAGGCTCAAGTGGCACCCAACTGCATGTGGACACTCCCTCGCTTCTGGCCTCTGGAGGAGTGTCCTGGGGGGCCTCTCACCCAACATAGTGCTGAGGCCACCCCATCACTGGAACTGACACTTGCAAATGGTTCTGAGTGGATAGCAGCATCGAGGGTTCCCGAGGGCCGAAGGGGGCCCTTCCTGTCTGGGAGACCCCTCAAGACATAGCCCTGCAGTGGTGGCGGGCATGGGAGACCAACCTCTCCCACCCAGAGGCAAGGTCTGAAACCATTTCCTCTTCTTCTAGCCCCCATGGGACAACCCTGTACCCAGTGGGGGGCTCCATACAGCAGGACAAGCTCTGACCCATGGCCATCTCATCCCACAGGGCACATGTCC
>NC_064864.1:71446316-71461316 GCF_024139225.1 Suncus etruscus
TCTCTCTCTCTCACACACACACACACCATCTCTAATTCATCTTGTATCTTCCCATGACTCCTCACTTTCAGGGCTGGAATGAGACATTCTTGGACCACTTTGAAAGGAGGTAAAAGGGGGCGGGAGTGACAGCACAGAAGTAGAGCACTGCCCGCAGCCAACCCGGGATGGACCTGGGTTTGAATTCCGGCATCCCATATTCCCATATGGTCCCTGCCAGGAGCGATTTCTGAGAGCAGAGCAAGGAGTAACTACTGAGCGCTGCTGGATGAGACCTCAAAAAAAAAAAAAAAAAAAAAAAAAGGAAGGAGGTAAAGGGGTTTGGCCATGGACACAAAAATGAGAAAGAAATGTCTCAAAGCACTTGAGAAGCTTCTGCGAGGGGCTGATCACCTCTCTGCGGAACCCACGAGTGGCGTTTACATTTTTCAAGACGCCGTATTTCTGCATACAGTCAAATGCTTTTCCACACCACTTATAAAAATAAATACTGTACTTTATTCAGATCATAATAGCTCATTAGTGGAGGCTGGTTTAGGGCCCAGACCAAGAACCAGCAGTGGAGAGCTGGAGGCTCACTGAGCCTCACGCACGGGGCGCTGGTCCCCAGGGACAGGGGAACTGGGGACCAGGGGCTCAACTTTCTTAATTGTGAGCCTCATTAGTGGTGGTTGCTAAGCAAACCCCACACCTACCGCTGGTGCCTAGGAAGGAGGTAAACAGGACGTCATTGATTTCTAATGACTCCAGTGCCCAGGGCGACCTTTAATTATTATATTTTTGTTCTCTACACCTTAGTCATTAATGTAGAAAAACAAATTAGTTTATTTTCATGCGCTTGGGCAGATTCATAAATTGTCTCCCAGTGTTTTAGATCTGGTAGGAGGGGTGGAGGGGGCTTGGTGGGTCACACTTTCTCAGACTCAAGCGCCCACTTAGGGAAGGGTCTGGGAACAGGGTCTTTCAAACACACACACACACACCACTCCCTGGGACTGATCTGCAGCTCCCTTTGGTAAAGGAAGAGCCTTTAGGTGTCTCTATCATCCTTGGGGCAGTGAATAGGACACAGTGTTGGAGGAAATGGGCCTCCATTAAAGGGGGTGATGAACCTGGGTACAAACACGGAACCTCAGCTCAGTAGTGCCGAGGACAGTTGGGCTGTGAGCATGTCTGCACTCAGCGCCTGCCCCCCTGCTGTCCTGCCACCCCTGCACACCCAGACACCTCTTTCCAGGCACAAATAGAAAGCGCCTCACTTGGACACATCTGATGGAAATAAAATCATGTCGCCCCCCAACACACACATACACACATACACACACACACACACACACACACACACACACTCTATGTGGTGTCAAGTGAGGTCCTAAAGGCCTCTGGAAGGGAGCACAGAGGTACCCTGCTCCAATCACGGAGGCATGACAGGCTTCTGACACCCACCAATGGTCAAACTCCAACCAGATCCACACATTGGGAAACCTAGAGGTGAACCTGGAAAGCCAAGATCCAGGAGATGGGGCACAGCTGAGATGGGGCCGGGACCCAACCCCAGCCTGGGCTCAGGGTCTCCACCATGAGAGCAAGCCCAGTATGAGGGCCAGGCAGGCAGGGCAGGGCCGGGCAGGGCAGGGGTGGCAAAGGGACGCGGGTGTGCGCTGTGCCTACCATTGTCCAGATAAGAAGGGGCCGTACCTTCTGACGGGTCGAGGCGGCGCGCCCGCCGCCCGTGCTTCGAGTTGTTGTGCACGAACATGTTGTCAGACACAGCCAGCACGTGGCCGTCCACGTTGACTGTAGTGGACACGACCACCTGTGGAGACCAAGAGGAGAGTGAGGACAGGGCTGGGCTGATGGACACAGCTGACCTTCACCTACAGGCACTGTCTGCCCTCATCCTGTGTTGGAGGGCCCAGCAGCTCTGTTTACATCAAGGTACTGACTCTCCACCCCACAGCACAAATGATACTTTCTGTCTCTTCTCATGCTCCACAGTGCCTCCAACCCCCTTCAAGAGACCCTCTTCCAGCCAGCAGCTCCCGAGCCCCTTCAGCCGCTCATTGTTTGGATTGATCCACTGCCATATCGATCCAATAGTTTATCTAATTAAAATGGGTTCACCAGAGACCACTCCCCCCTGAAGAGCAGGTGAACTCGGAGTTGCTCCAGCAAGTTGCTCCCCACCCTGCCTGGTCTCCTGGCCCATCGCACGCACTGCCGCCACGATGCCCAGTGAGAGCTACATGAAGGACCCATCTCAGGTGAGGAAGTAGAGCCTTTCTTTGGGGATTCTTGGGTCTTACGGAGTGGGGCAGGAGCTGGCTGCAACCTCCCAGAGCCTGCCCAGAGGAGTGTGCGTTTCTTTTGAACCCCTTCTAGGGACCAGGGCAGAGGGTGGGGTGAGAGGGGGTGAGGTGGGGAAAGAACTAGCATGGGGAAGGATCTGTACCCCAGGAAGGGCTGCTTTGACCCAGGCCTACAGAGAGCAGGGTAAAGGGAGAAGGCCTCCTAACTGCCTTGGTCCTTTGCATGTCTGGCTAATGACAGGACAGCATGACCCAGGGCTATGGTCTTACAGATGGGCACAGTGTAAACAAAACAGTGTCGATGGAAGAAGCCATATCGGGAGGGTCAGTGTGGATGAGACTGTGGACAGAAGGGGCCATGTTGGGTCAGTGTGGATGGGACAGTGGGAACAGAGGGGTGAGAGTCTAAGGCTACTGAGGCTGGGCCCTAATGATCTGCCATAGCGCAAGGGGCCACCCCAGGGCTCATATGCCCAGCTGAGACCCAGGATGGAGGGTGGGGGTGAGATTTCCCATGAATTCATCCTGTAAGCCCAAAACTGCTCCATGCATATGTTCAAAAAGAAGTCCACGAGGAAAATGAGGAAGAGCCAACATGATGCTACATGAGTACAAGTATTTAAGAGTAACAAAGGACAAAACTGCACATGGCACGTGTAATGATTTTCGCAGAGTCGGTGATCCCTAAGAACCACCCTGGGGCGCCCCCAAGAGCTGTTTTTCTGCCGTCACTGACAGGCCTGTAGGATGTCACAATGCCCAGGAGGTCCAGAGGGGAAAGGAGGGAGAGTCTGTGGGTTGCTGCCACATGAGAAAAACAAGCAAAGGAAAAAAGAATAGTACATGGAGACCCTGACCTTGTCCACCCACCTTCTGGAGGCAAACTGTGCAGAAGTGTGGGTAGAGAGGAGCAGTGGCCCACAGAACAGAGCCCTCCAGAAAGAGTCAAGACTAGAGTGGGAGGGGAAAGTAGGAGGCCCCTGAGTGCAGAGGCCCCAGAGGGCATCAGGAGGGTGAAGGCAGGTAGGGCCGAGTAGACTCAGTGACACTTGCTCCAAGGAGGGAAGGAGAGAAGACGCTGCCCAGATACAGGCTCCCGAGTCCTGCTCCTCCCTCTGTGCTCCTCCCTCTTTGCTCCTCCCTCTGTGCTCCTCCGCCCATGTTCCTGCCTCTGAACTCCTCCCTCTAAGTTCTGTCCTCAGTGTTCCTCCTCTGTGCTCCTGACTCCATGGCTCTAGGAAAATGGTGAAAAAAAGCCTTGCCAAAGGCCCTTCTCTGAGCTCACCCAGAAATACTCAGTGACTCATGGGCACCCCAGACCAATTTCCCTGATGCCATCACTGACCACTGGCGGTTATTTCCCTGGGCTGAGATTTTGCCCCTGTGGGGATCCACCCAATCTTCTGGTAATAAAGACAGAGATGCAGCCTTGTGCTGACAGAGTGGATGATAGTATCCTGCACCCCTTCTCCTGGAGTCCTCCCAAAACACCATACAGGAGCTGACTGGGATGAGAGCCTGAGGGCCCAAAAGGAAGCTGAGGAGAAGCAGGGTATAGCCTGGAGGGCAATGATGGAGAGACATGAGGCCCTTCGTGGGGGACCGAAGGTCCAGTTACGACCAAGTCAGGCTTTTGCCCCAAAATCCCCAAGTGCAGCCAAGAGTAGAGTCCTAGCCCAGCTCCCAACTTTTGAGAGGCCAAACTGTGCCATTGAGATATGTCCCCAGAGATTGACCCACCACCAGTCACTAAAGGAGGCCTCTGGGTTGGCCACAGATGAGGGCTCCCTTGGCATGTGCCCCCCCCCAGGCATGGGAGGATTTGTCCAGCCCGAGAGGCATGAGGGTCTATGAGACCAGCCAGGCCCTCCCTCAGGGAGTCTGGCTGAGGCCACCAGACCCTGTGACAAACCTTCCATCCGGCTGGTGGGTACCCCTGGATGCCCCGTTTCCCTGCAGGCGTGGCCCCAAGGTACATACCTGGAACCTCCGCATATCTCGGGGGTTTCCTGCATTCTTCAAACAGTTCTGGTTGCACTTGAGGAAAAACTTTAGAAAGAATCTATAGAGACAAAACGGGTGTGGGGTGGGGGTGAGGGATGTATGTTAGAGGCATCAGAAGACAGATGGCTGAACACCCCCAGGCTGCCTCTAGGGGGCGATGGGAAGAGGCACAGGCAGTTGTCCTGGGACTGTGTTCCAGCAGATAGCAACAGCTTGTCTGGGTCCCTGCCCACCCTGGGTGGGGGGCTCTGGATGGGCGACAGCCAAAGCATTCACAGACACCCCTAAGCCCACATGTGAGTGAGGTACAGAGCCCAGCAGGACTGGGGAGTCCCCCACGCTCCCCACTCCGAGGGCATCTCCTGGAAGGCCTAGATGCTACCACAGGGCCCATGCCTAGAATGGCTGGTAGGGGCTCTGGCCTCCAACTGGGTTCCCCCAGTTTGTGGATACAATCACAATCAATTGGTCAGCAGACACGAGAATCAAAGCTGAGTGGGCATGAGCCTCAGGGGGGCCTGGTGGGGTGGGTCCCAGAACAGAGGACGTCAGTGGTCCCTGTCACCGCGCAGAAGACAGCCCTGCCCCTCCTCTGCACCCTGTGCCCAGATGAGCCTAGCAGTGTACAGGGAGGAGTTGGTGGCTGAGTGTGAAGACACTTGCTTTGATCCTGCTGACCCCGACTCTGGAGGACCCCAAGAAAGGTGGGGGGCTCCCATATGCCCCTATTTACACTTCATAGATCCCTGGAAAGACAGCCCAGAGCTCAGGCAGGAAGAGGTGCATGCCTGCTAGTGGAGTGCAGTCCCCTAGGATGTCAGGACACAGCTTTGGGGGGGTTTCCGGCCATTCTGCCCACAGTAGGGGACACTGGGAACTGTAGGCACTTGATCAAATGTCCTCAACATCACAAGGCCCGACCATTTTCGGGTGCAATTTCCATCTTTTATTAACTCCCACACCTCTCCCTGGTGCCCGTGACCACACACACACACACACACACACACACACACACACACACACACACACACACACACACACACACACACCATCTGCCAGGGGGCGCGCGGTCATTTGATATTCCACACACCCCCCCCTTGTCTCCCCACCATGCGCACAATTAAGCCCCAAGCCGAGGCAGCGAGTGAGGAGCACCTGCGGCCGCACCGCAGCCCTAACAAGGTGAGGGCGCAGCAAAGTTATCGTCCTGTCAGGCAATTAGGTGAGCAGGGGGACGGCCCCCCTGGCGCCCGGCGCCCCACATGCCCGCCCTGCTAATCTGCAGAGCTGCCTCGTTAGGGAGCTCAGGGCAGCGGGTGCTGAGGACATGTAAGCCAGGCTCCCATGCCATGCCCAGCCAAACAGGCTGCAGAAGCTGGACATCACATGGCTCAGAGCTGAGCCTCAACCTGGGGGCCACATGGGATGCAAAACCCTGCAGGCGTGTGTTCGAGGACTGTCTTTGCATCCGTGGTGGACACCAGGTGTCCCCAGTCGGTCCCACTTGCCCAGGTCACTCCAAAATTCTCTGGTCAAGAGGAGTCACGAGTGGGAAAAGGCCCATGTGACCACAGAGGGCAGACTCTTGGCAGGACAAAGCCAGTGTGGCCCCAAGTAGGCTGTGCTCACTTGGGGCCATGTTTGCTGCAGGGACTCTAGCACGCGACACATGGAAGCATGTCTGTGCAGAGCCATATAAACATACACCACACACATACAGTGCCCAGAGTGCACACAGCCACAGGCATGCAAACGCACATGCAACAGCCACAAATGCGACATGTTTTGTTCCTCACATGTGCACATACACCTGTACACACATGCATATACCTGTGGGGACAGGCACGAACACACACACACATACACAAGCACATGTCTTTGAGGCGTGGCAAGGAGCCATTCATGTGGCCAGGAGGTGGTGGAGTCGGAGTCCTCAGAGCCCACAAACAACCCCTCACACCACCACTCAGCAAGGAAGGGGGAGGCCAATCCACACTCGTCCCCTTTGGGCTGTCTTTAGCTCAAGGATTCAATTAAGCTTTGTCGAGGTGGGCAGCAGGATGCAGCCAGAGCATGGCCAGCAACACAACCAGGCGGGTGAGGAGGTACTGCGGGGAGTAGAGGGTTGCTTCCGGCCAGGGGGCCGAGGGCTGAGTCGATGACGCCCCCAGTCTTTCATCGGTGCCTTTAATTGGCCTTTTCCTCCGAAATATTTGACAACCGCTTTCCATATCTCTTCCAGACCCTGGTACACAAAGGATTTAATACTCTTGTTATGAAAGGAAAAATCTCTCCTATGTCAGAAAATCTTTGGCTTTAACACCAATAAACTCTTTATTACTGCTAAACACGGGTCTGCCGCCCGATGCCAGAGTGCGAGGGAAATGCTAACCTGTCATTAGGACACTCTGTTGATTGTCCACCACGCTCCTTCACATCTGTTGGCCCATCATCAAAATGACCATTATGTACACGGATTTCCTGACCCTGTCTTTATTTCCCTAAAGAGTCATCATCTTTCACAGTAGGTACCAGAGTAAATCAAGCTTGAAATATGGCCTTTATTTACTTGTTTCTCCGGGGCAGGAGGTGGGCAACAGCTTGGGGCCAGCACACCCTCGATTCTTCTCAGGAGCCCTGAGCCTGGCATACCCTCAATTTTCAGGAGGCCCATACCCAGCACACCCTCGATTCTCCTCAGGAACATAGTGCCCAGTACACCCTCACATCTCTTCAGGAGATCGTACCCACCACACCCTCAGTTCTCTTCAGGAACCCCATGTGCAGCACACCTCGGTTCTCCTCAGGAGATCGTTTCCAGCATATCTTCGGTTCTCAGAAGCCCTGCACCCAGCACATCCTCACCTTTCCTCAGGAGATTGTGCCCAGCACACCCTCGATTCTCCTCTGGAGCCCCGTGCCTGGCATATCTCAATTCTCCTCAAAAGCCCCATGCCTGGAACACTCTCAATTCTCTTCAGGAGCGCTGTACCCCAACCACATGCGCAGGAAATTCTCAGATGTGGTTGGAGGGGACCAGACAGACTCCAGGCTCTTGATTTCGAGGATGCAAAGAAGAGGCCCAGGGCTGTCTCAAGCCCCTCAGAGGGGACCTCGTTCTCGTCTGACACATGTAGGGTGAATCCAAGTGCACCCGGGGAGGGGATATGGGGACAGCCATGGCAGTGGGCCTCCCAGATGGGCATGATGGGCCCCAGGTCTGTAGGACAACTCCAAGGCTCCAAACAGAGGTGGCGCTTGTCTGAGTACACAGCAAGACTCTCCTTCACATCCATCCTCTCCAGTGCCCATGCCTTTGCAGACATCAGGGTGCTCTATTCATAGGGACCCCGACTCCAGTCCAGCCCTGCCTGGGTAGCCCCACAGGTAGTACCCAACGAGGGGGGGACCAAGAACCCACAGCAGTGACTAAGTTCCACATCAGTTCCGTTTCTGTGTGTTTAAGCTATGAATTAGTTCATTTCTATTTACTTTTATGAAGCTGATTAACCAGAGCTTCTCTATCTGATGAAAATCATTTTAATTGTAGTGTTAGGCTCCTGTGTAATATCCATTACATTACGGACTGTTTAAATTCTACATGGGTATTGTGGAAATTGGTCCTTGGTGAGCCCGCAGCCAATTAGGACCAAACAGCCCTCCTTTAAACGGCCACAGAACTTCGTGGTGGTGCTCAGGACAATCAGAAACAAAGAAGGCTGTTTAATTGTAATTTAATGGAATATCAAGGAACCCGTGGCATTAGATGCTGGCAACAGAGAGCAGGAGAGAAAAATTAACTGCAATTATGTTTGATTAAAGCTATCCTTCTCAATAATCAGTGGTCCTGACAGGCCATGGGGCTCCAGTGGGTTCCAGGATGGCAAAAGGTGTTGAGCAATATTAGGGCCAATAAAGGAGATATTAGCATAGCTAATTACAACCCTGCAGAACCTGTAAAGGGGGCCTCTGTGTATTGTAATGTGTGAAGTAATTGGCCAAGGCCATTATCAATTACATAAGGAATGAATTTGGTTTGTCAGAAAAGCTGACGAGCAGCATTTCCTCCGACACCCTCCTCCCCCTCACGTGGACACGGAGTGAGGAACTTGGCCACTTGCATCCAGGCGGCGGGATCTTGCCAGTGTGGCCGGATCACGGGTAAATCCCCATGCCAGGGAGTGCCGGGTAATTAATACGGCTCCTCCGCTCGCTCCGCCTGCCCCAGGATTGCTGCTTTCACCTACGAATCCACTAATCATGTAATAATGGTTTCCTTCCCTCTGGTCAAAGGAGGGAGGAATCGTCTCTATAGAAATGGGGGGGCCTGGGAGCCCTCGCCAGTGGGCACTTGGGTGGAGGAGGAAACTCTAAGTGACAGTAACTGCCAGCCTCCTGCCTCTGGAGTTAGGAATTGTCTGAAATCATCCAATCTCTGCATCTGCAGTGCCCACGTGCAGGCAACTTTTCTTTTTTCCATTTTGTTTTGGTTGTTGTTTTGGCCTACAAAGGCAGTGCTCAGTTTCCTCCTGGCTCTGCAGTTATGGATCATTCCTGGCGGTGCTCAGGCTCAGGGGACCCTATGGGATGCCAAGGATTAAAACCGGGTCAGCTGCATGCAAAGCCAGCACCCTCCCTGCTGTGCTGTCACTCTGCCAGAAGGAAACTTTGGAGGTATCTGAAGCATCCAGTTAGACTACTGGGAGCTCGGGATGGGGCACAGGGACCACCTGCTGTGACCAGCGCCAGCCCCTCCATGCATCGACCTGGCTCCAACCAGAACTTCATCCTCAGCCCTAGCAAGCACAACCTTCTCTCAGACCCCTAGTGATGGGAGGCCCACACTCTGGGGAGGCGTTCAACAGCCTGTTTCAGGGTCTTATAGGGCAGAAACAGATTCAACCTGGGACAAGCTTCTGGGTCCCTTCAATCAAAATACCCAAAACATGTACATGTAAGTCTTGGCCTTGACAGAGAGGGGCCAGCAGCTCCTCTTCCACTGCTCCCCCATATCACAGAGCCAGGACAAGAGAGGCCACTGGGGAAACTTGGCAGGAAAGGCAGAAAATGGGAGCCCCCCCTACAGGTGGTCTGCTTAGTGTAGGGGTGCTCCATAGGGTCTGAACTCAGGAATGGGGGGTGGGGACAGCACATCCTTGGGCACTGGGAAGCGGAGTCTCAGCACGCCCCTATAAAGACCAAGGGCCACCACAGGGTTTTTTATTTTTTGTTTGCTCCTGGTGGGGCCACACCTGGCGACACTCAGGGGTTCCCTTTGGCTCTGTGCTCAGAAATCACTCCTGGCAGGCTTGGGTAAACATAGGATTCTGGGGATTGAATCTGGGTTGGCCACAGGCAAACACCCTCCCCGTTGTGCCATCATCAGTCCGGCCCCTACCACAGGTTTGACTGCACCCGTCCATGCTGCCCCATGGCATCACTTCCTTCCCACCAGCTCCTGTCCCAGAGAGGCATAGAGTGCAGGGGTGTGCCACCAGCTGTGGCTAGGGTGGCCCTGGGCTGTGGCGTGGGCAGCAAAGAGTTAAGAGACAGCTGCAAGGATAGAGCCTTCAAGAGACTTTTCCCCGACTGATAAGAAAGTGGCCGTGGAGGGCCGCCTGAGTCCCCACTAATTACTGGGAAGTCCCTGAAAGCAGTGGCCGCAGCTGGCGTGAGCGCGCCCGGCCATCAGCGCGGCTGTATTGATTACTGAGCAATTCTAGCTGATCGGCTCCGGGTGCTGGGCAGACAATGTGCTTCCTTGAGCAGCTGTAATGAGCAGTTCCTCTACAAGGCTACACTCTGCTGACATCAGATCTGCGCTCGGAGATAGAACACAGGTCAATACAGATCGGATTTCCAAAATGCAGGGGTCTCAACGCCAGCCCCCGCCTGCTCCCGCGCCTGCCATTAGCCATTCGTTCCTTAATGCCATACAGGAGGGGAAAAGAAAAAAAAAAAGAAAGAAAGAAAGAAAAAAAGAAATGGCTCCATTAGCCTGATTTATTCCTCAAATATGCCATGACAAATTGTTTCAACACGAGACTTATTAAATTCTTGTACATCTCAAGGTATAGGTCCCCGGTCCCACATGGGCCCTCCGTGACGTCATGGCCAGCAGGGCACAGGGTGCAAGGACCAAATTTTACAGCTGTGGCTCACATTTCCTTTGTGAGGGGACCCCCCCCCACCCACCCACACTGCTCCCATCCTCCCTGTCAGGGCGGCCCAGCTCCTGCGGGGGCCATGTCCCCCTCCACACCCAAGATTCCGCATGGAAGTGCAGGTGGGGGAGGATTTACCAAGATCCAGGCTTGACTCTCAGTTCAACAATTACTGGCCTTTGTCTGGGGCGCTCTCGACTGTAGCACAGAGGTTGTCTCCAGTGAACTGCAGTTATTTTACTTTCCCTCGCCGTAGTAACCACACCGCATTAACAATATTTGTACTACAATCGCCAGGGGACCCACTTCCCAGATTCTATCACTTCTTTATCTCCTGACAAATACCTCACTATCGAACATTATTAGGTTTAGAAAATTAACCCTTCCCGGCCTGGAGAAGCATGCAGTCCCGTCGTCCAGCCCAGGACCCCTTATCACAAAATTTCTGCTCTCATCGGATTCCTTTTCATCACAATTTCAGCCATGGCTGTCAAGAGGTACTTACAGATACCATGATCTTGTACTTGGGCAATGATTCTCATTAAAATGATGCCAAAGATCTGATGGGATTTAATAGCTTTTCCGGCCAGTTCAGTATCTAGCTTCGATCCCGCCAGCCCGAGTTGGGGAGGAACGTGTCTGACTTGCCTTAGACTCTCCCGGGTCACTTGACCGTGGTGCGGGAAGGAGAGATGCAAACAGACTGGTCTCTGCTTACTGCAGCCTTGTCAGAATTCCAGCAAGGAATTTCTGCAGCCTGTGCCCGGGCTTTCCACCATGGTTTGGCTACAACCCCCTGGCACAACAGCCAGGAAGCGGGACACAGTGTCTGTTGACCCAGGGGCTCCCCTTCCACTGGTTCCTCAGTTTCTAATGGGCCACACTGAGCCCGCCCTGCCAGCCCAGCAGATCGCTCGCCCTGTCAATCAGTCTCTATTTTGTCTTTGGCTCCGGGCTCATTAAAACAGCGGCCAGGCTCCCTCTGGACACGGGTCTATTTGCTAGCTCTGATCACGAAGCTCCTTATTTAAGAAAAACACCAGGATCACTTGCCTCACGTCAGATGCACCCCTGACTTGTTGCCAGTTCCAGGGGAGAACCCAATAGAGACTGCGGGGATAGATCAAGCGCCTTGCAGCTCTGACTCAGGATTTCAAACCTCGCCCACTACCCAAGTGCAAACACGGGCTCTGGAGCCTGGAAGACAGTGGGGTTCACCCGGTCCTCTGTCTCCCCTCATCTCATCGTCCACTGTGGAGATGCATGTCACACTTGCACCGGCACACTCACGCACCACAGGCAGGTGTCGGAATCTGCCGTCTCCCATCTCCAATCCGGGAAGACCCTATTTCTCGTCCCCCTGCCCGCCAGCCCCGGCTCCCACCCATCGCAGCTTAATTAAGAACTATCCTCTTTGTGGGCTGAATTATTAATACAAAAATCACATTCTAAATCAAGCCTGAGCACGCAGGCGGGACACCAGAGTGGAGCCCTGCCTGCACCGGCCTCTCCAGCCTTTTAGGTTCTGATTAAAAACTTATTAAAACATTATAAATGATTAATGGGAACACAGCTCTGAGTGGCAATTATTAGTTTTAATGCAGGTAATGCAGCTTAATGAGGGGGCACATGTGTGCTGAGCTTTAACTTCATTACTCCTGCGTGTCAACAAATACAAGAGGAATGTGAGTCCAGCCCATCCATTACCCAGCGAGTGCCCAGGGCCTCGCATCTCCCGGGCGAGGAGCCATAAATTAATCCCTCTCGGTGGCTCAGAGAAGGGCCAAGGTGTTGGCATCATGACCGGACTGCCCTGCATGGGATGACTGCTCCCGCCACTTTTCCCGAAGCACTCGTGTCCAAGCCGCTGCAGCCTCTTTCCTTCTTGGCCTTGAAAGGCGACTTTCATACCTTGCCCCATGTCAGGCACCCACCTTGCTCAGAAGGACCCCAGCCAGTGGCTGACCAACCGGGGCTTCAGGAATGGGAGAACAGCTTCTCTTTCTCTCTCTCTCTCTCTCTCTCTCTCTCTCTCTCTCTCTCTCTCTCTCTCTCTCTCTCTCTCCCTTTCTCTTTTCTCTCTTTCTTTCTCTTTCTTTCTCTCCTCTCTCTCTCTCTCTCTCTCTCTCTCTCTCTCTCTCTCTCTCTCTCTCAACACGCATGTCCCTGAAGGCCAGGCAGGCCCAGAATGTGGACGCTGAGTGACAACATCAACCAGGGAGGCAGGACATGCGTCTCCACCCCCAAGGAGGCCAGACCAGCCCTGGCCCCCGCCCCACCTGGCCCCTCCACATACATTCGGCCTCCACCCAGTTTCCCATGTCACATCATCTTTTTTCTTTCTGTGCGTGTGACAAGTAGTTCCACGCGGGCGGATTTCCACTCTGCATTTGAAGAGTACTTGGGACTATTTGCATCATTTTCTCACTAATGTATAATATATGGCTCTAAAGTGAGTTCAGGACTGTCTTGTTACCCAGCATAAAAAAGTGAGAGCAATAAAGATACATTAGTTCTCCCGAGCGCAGCCACACTGCCACGCGGCCAGGAAAGGTTGTGCTCAGAGTGGAGCGGGACCTTTGTGCCTTTGCCTAAGACAATGGTGGAGTAAAGAAAATGTCAAATCAAGAGAAGCCGAATTTAGAGACGTGGCCGGCCGGAATGACGCGGGGGCCATATTTTGCGCCACGATAATGCTGCTGGCAGCGGAGGCCCGTGTCTCTGATTCATCTCGGGCTGCCTAGCAAAGCTTTGTCAGTCTGTGCAAGGTATAAATAATTCAGGGTGAGAGATGGCAATTACAGGCCCTGCACAACCAAAATGAATATTTTATGAGGACTAAAACAGCTCTGGAATGAATCATACACGGGCTCGCGCACATGGTGAGTGGGCGCACATGCCAGCTTCGAGAAGGGATGCGGCGCCGCGCACGGCCACGTCCCTCCAGCATCCGCCTCCAGGGGGCCTGGTGGAAATTCCTGCCACTGCCACTGCCAAGGGGTGGGGGCTGGGGGGGAGAGAATTTGGGGACCACAAACATTTTTCGTCAGCTCTGGAGCTGGCGTTTGGTTTGGTTTGGTTTGGTTTGGTTTCTTTTCATTTCGTTTGGGGATGGCTGTTTGGGGCCACACCTGACTGTGCCCAGGGCTTATTCCTCGACACCAGTGGGAGACCAGCAAGACCAGTGTTGTCCCTGCTGTCTCCAGACTCTGACCTTTGGGTTCCCTGAGTACATTATTTAGATTCTTGATCAACATGGACAAGACGATGTTTGAACACCAGCACTGAAGGAAGAATGGCTGTGGGATCCTTGGTGAAAGGATCCTTGGCCCTTCCCAAGCCCCAGAACAGTCCTCCCCTCCTCACTCTCCCCTTCTTCCGCAGCCCTGTCCCCACTATCCTGAACCTGGAAGGTTTGGGAACCCTGTGGAGGGCCACACCACCGTAGCTCCATGTCCTCCTGTCCCAGCTTCGCATGTAAGAGTGACTTTCTCACTTTGAAAAGCGCGGCCCCCGAATGGGGATAGGATTGTGCCCCAGAGATCTTGAAAGGCTGAAAAGATGGTCTCACCGGTCACGTTTCCTCCCCAACGTGCCTGGTGAGCCGCACGAACAAACCCCAACATTGTGTGCAAGGCCGCGCAGGCCAGGCCGAGCTGAATGGCCGCCCTGTTCGCCCAGCCACTGATACCTGGGCCTTTGTAGGAGAGGGCGGGCAGGGACCCCAACACCAGCACCACACAAGGGCCCTCTGTGCACACCCTGAGCCTGTGGGAACCGAACACCAGAGCCTTCCACACTTCCCTCAGACCCATCTCCCCACATTGTTGACGAAAACAAGGCGATTAGGTATATTAATAATTTGATAAATAGGGATTTGCCCTTAATTATTCATGAAGAACATTTGGCAACAGTAAAATTCTATTCGCAGAACAGGTTTATAAACCAGCTAATTGTAAATTAAGTATGCAAGAGAAAATTGCTAACCTTGAAATGAGAATATTTTACGATTCTGCAGCCACCTCACGGAAAGGTGGGGTCTCTAGGCCACAAGCTCAGGAGGGCTGGAGGGTTGCAGGAAGGGCCCATTGGTCACCGGGGCAGAGAGACCATTAGCCCATTGCAGAAGGCAAGGGAGTCATACACAGGATATACCGGTCCATAGTGTGGACAAGAGGTGGTCCCAGGTGTGGATATGAGGTAGTTGTAAGAGTAAACACAGGATGGTCCTAGGTGTAAACATGGGGTATCCTGAGTGTGGGGTACAAACTCAGCCAGCCCCGGGCAGCCCTCCCTTTCCTCTAGCTGGGGGGTCATCCCTGAGCAGATGGGGGGTCCAATCCTACAGTGTCTCTTCTGCCCACTAGGGGGCCAGTGGGATCAGATCCTGCAAACAGCCGGGCCCGCTGCCCAGTGGGACCTTCCCAGAGGGTCGGGCCCCTGGGTGCGCCCAGCTGTGCAGACTGGGGGCAGCAGAAATCAGCTCCATGAGCAGAGCCACAGGGGTTTCTGGATG
Organism: Suncus etruscus; assembly: GCF_024139225.1. NCBI lineage: Eukaryota > Metazoa > Chordata > Mammalia > Eulipotyphla > Soricidae > Suncus > Suncus etruscus. The sequence goes on from NC_064864.1 coordinate 71,461,310, forward strand.
TCTTGGC
>NC_064864.1:72496316-72506316 GCF_024139225.1 Suncus etruscus
CGGATCTCCAGGTGGGTTTCTGGGAGGAGCTGATGGGGCACCCTGGGTTTTCCCCACTCCCAGGCCGGGTCTGGGGACCGGCCTAGGTTGGGCTTAAATCCCTGTCCTTCGGGCTTGGGAGGGTCTCTCTCCCTTCCTGGAGCTGGATTTTTAGCAGCACGGGCGGGCAGCTGGCAGACCTCCGTATGTGCCAGCGGCCTTTTGGCCTGGCCTAGGGTGGGGGGGCCCGGACCTGGGTCACCCGAACCCCCTCTCCCCCTTTCCTCCGGATCTCCAGGTGGGTTTCTGGGAGGAGCTGATGGGGCACCCTGGGTTTTCCCCACTCCCAGGCCGGGTCTGGGGACCGGCCTAGGTTGGGCTTAAATCCCTGTCCTTCGGGCTTGGGAGGGTCTCTCTCCCTTCCTGGAGCTGGATTTTTAGCAGCACGGGCGGGCAGCTGGCAGACCTCCGTATGTGCCAGCGGCCTTTTGGCCTGGCCTAGGGTGGGGGGCCCGGACCTGGGTCACCCGAACCCCCTCTCCCCCTTTCCTCCGGATCTCCAGGTGGGTTTCTGGGAGGAGCTGATGGGGCACCCTGGGTTTTCCCCACTCCCAGGCCGGGTCTGGGGACCGGCCTAGGTTGGGCTTAAATCCCTGTCCTTCGGGCTTGGGAGGGTCTCTCTCCCTTCCTGGAGCTGGATTTTTAGCAGCACGGGCGGGCAGCTGGCAGACCTCCGTATGTGCCAGCGGCCTTTTGGCCTGGCCTAGGGTGGGGGGCCCGGACCTGGGTCACCCGAACCCCCTCTCCCCCTTTCCTCCGGATCTCCAGGTGGGTTTCTGGGAGGAGCTGATGGGGCACCCTGGGTTTTCCCCACTCCCAGGCCGGGTCTGGGGACCGGCCTAGGTTGGGCTTAAATCCCTGTCCTTCGGGCTTGGGAGGGTCTCTCTCCCTTCCTGGAGCTGGATTTTTAGCAGCACGGGCGGGCAGCTGGCAGACCTCCGTATGTGCCAGCGGCCTTTTGGCCTGGCCTAGGGTGGGGGGCCCGGACCTGGGTCACCCGAACCCCCTCTCCCCCTTTCCTCCGGATCTCCAGGTGGGTTTCTGGGAGGAGCTGATGGGGCACCCTGGGTTTTCCCCACTCCCAGGCCGGGTCTGGGGACCGGCCTAGGTTGGGCTTAAATCCCTGTCCTTCGGGCTTGGGAGGGTCTCTCTCCCTTCCTGGAGCTGGATTTTTAGCAGCACGGGCGGGCAGCTGGCAGACCTCCGTATGTGCCAGCGGCCTTTTGGCCTGGCCTAGGGTGGGGGGCCCGGACCTGGGTCACCCGAACCCCCTCTCCCCCTTTCCTCCGGATCTCCAGGTGGGTTTCTGGGAGGAGCTCATGGGGCACCCTGGGTTTTCCCCACTCCCAGGCCGGGTCTAGAGGGTGGATCAGGGGGTGTAGTTTGATCTGGGGTGAGGCAAATAATTTCTCAGCTATACTCAGGCTATCACTGGCAATTTCATACCAGTCTACATTTTGAAACCGCGCGGGGGGCTAGCGCCCCCGCGCGATCATATGCTCCTCCCAACCATCAGTACCCCAGATTTACCCTTCTTAACTTCAGTAACACACAGCTTCAATCTCTGACCAAAGACATACAGTAGATCTTACAAATCCCAGAACTATTTAGAAGGACACAAATCGAACACATATTGAACACATATATTTTTTGAATATTTTATGGTTATTTTCTTTAACTGCTGTAACTCTCTATATATTCTTCTACCATGATGTTTCTATCCACTTTTCATCTTGTCTTTTCTTTGTAAGCTGTTCAGTAAGGATTGTGGTGGAACTATCCCTCAGTTTGATGCCTATGATTGAACTATGTCATGGAAATTGCTGGTCTTGTTCCTATTGCCTCCAGATGCACCAATAACGCTTCGTGGCATTGATCCTTGTTTGCATAGACACATTAAAATGGGAAAACACTATACATACAGATTAGTTATTATCTAATAAATCTCATTACAATGTACCTTACACCCTGAATATTGATATAATGACCTGGCATAGGCCTCAGTTGAATGGGCATTCTCCATTCACGCTGGAACCAGGCAAGCTATCTACGAAACATCCAAGGTCTTTATAGCAACAGTTGGAAGCAGTCCTCTACCAGGAAAGACACTACCAAGGGTGTGACATCGACCTCCTAATAAGACACTTCCGTTTACACTGAGAAGACGTGACAACAACAATGACCTGCGAGAAGACATGACAACAACGATGACCTGCTCTACAGGACATGGTTCTCTCTATTGCCCCTTAAGTGTGAGGTGAAACGAGAGGATGCTCTGCACCATCCTGACTGCAATATGGGATATGCAGACTCCAGGATCTTTAATACAGAAGAATGATACCAACAACAGAGACTATGTGAGGAATGGAGGTGTATTGCCACTACAGACTATGACTTGAATTGGACAAACTAGTTTGCCTGGAGCCTAGAGTCAGTCCTGTGCCAGGAAACTTCAGGGGTAGGGTCTCCATGTATTTAGACCATAATTTGTCTTTCCATGTCCCTTATGTTTTGGTGGGCCTATGCAAACAAATGCCACTTTAATATCGTTTTTTACTATGTTCTCTTGACTCCAATCCTTAAGAAAAACAACCCATTAAAACTTTTGAGGTTAACTTAAACTAGTAAGCATGTGCATGGAACTAGATAAATGTACTTTGCCCTCAATGTTTAAAGAGTTACATAAGTCTAATATCTTTAGATTATATGGTGTGCTGCTAAGAAACAATATGTACTACAACTGGGGATTTGAGGGACAAAGTAATTGTATTGTACATGGGTTCAGTTTTGTTTTTCTTAATGTTCTTTGGCTGAAAGTTCAAGGCTGGGATATCATCGATGGAACTACTGAGAATCCTGTTTATGGGTGATTGGGCTCCCACTGTAACTTTACCCTGTCCTCTTTCTTTGCATCTTTGTTGTCATAATTAAAATAATAAAAAAAATAATTAATAAAAAAAAAAAAAAAAAGAAAGAAAGAAAGAAAGAAAGAAAGAAAGAAAGAAAGAAAGAAAGAAAGAAAGAAAGAAAGAAAGAAAGAAAGAGGGGCCAGCGGTGGCGCTGGAGGTAAGGTGCCTGCCTTGCCTGCTAGCCTAGGACGGACCGCGGTTCGATCCCCCGGCGTCCCAGCTAGCCTAGGACGGACCGCGGTTCGATCCCCCGGCGTCCCATATGGTCCCCCAAGAAGCCAGGAGCAACTTCTGAGCGCATAGCCAGGAGTAACCCCTGAGCATCACAGGGTGTGGCCCAAAAACAAAAAAAAATAAATAAATAAAAAAAAAAAAAAATAAAATAAAGAAAGAAAGAAAGAAAGAAAGAAAGAGAAAGAAAGAAAGAAAGAAAGAAAGAAAGAAAGAAAGAAAGAAAGAAAGAAAGAAAGAAAGAAAGAAAGAAAGAAGAAAGAAAGAAAGAAAGAAAGAAAGAAAGAAAGAAAGAAAGAAAGAAAGAAAGAAAGAAAGAAAGAAAGAAAGAAAGAAAGAGAAAGAAGGCATTCAAGAGGTACTCAAGAGACAGCGGTTTTCTCAGGTGTTTATCACCCCAATATGAAAGTAAGAAAGTGCATCTCAAGGGGTGATGTGGGTGATGTTCGGTGGTGGGAAACCCTGTGTGTGTGGCAACCAGTGCATTTGACTCTGTCTTCCAAGTTTGCTTTCAGGGGCTTTTCTCCAAGCAGCCCTAGGGAAGAGTCTGTTGTTAGGGTGGGTACCATGGGGAAGGTTGGATCATTGATAGTCTTCTCAGATCTTCCATTCCTGGCCTTTGTTCCTGCTGGAGCTGGGGTGGTAGGATGATGGGGTCAAGCCTTCTCTGGTTCTGTGCTGGTGCAAAGGTCTTATTGGACCTTAGTCCCTGTGTCCACAACAGGGGCCTTGGTTACTCTGATTTGTGATGGTAACATCTTCTCATCACACCCCTTGGTTTTATTGCACCCCAAGACTCATTCCAGCAGGTAGAGTGCTTGCTTTGCACAAGGTGAATCCAGGCTCCATCCCTGCCACTATGTGTGGTCCCCTGTGCTCCTCCAAAGGTGATCCCCTGGGCCCAGAGCCAAAAGCAAATCCTGAGTACAGTGGGTGTGGACCTCACTCCCCCCCCAAAATTTCTATTTGTAATTACCATGATAATGTGCATCAAAATCCCTAATGGCTCCATCAAAGCACTCCTCCTTAAAATGATTGAATACAGGGGCGAGAGTGATAGCACAGCGGAGAGGGCATTTGCCTTGCATGAGCCAAACTAGGTTCAATCCTCAGCATCCCATAGGGTCCCTGAGCCTGCGAGGAATGATTTCTGAGCACAAAACCAGGAGTAATCCCTGAGCACAGCTAAGAGTGGCCCAGCAACAAACAATTGTGAGGGGGGGAAGAGAAAATACATTGGGCTGGAGTGATAGCACAGTGGGGAGGGGATTTGCCTTGCACACAGTTGACCTGAGTTAGATCCCTGGCATCTCATAGGGTCCCCCAAACCTGCCGGGAGTGATTCCTGAGTGCAGAGCAGCAGTAATCCCTGATTACAGCTGGGAGTGACCAAAAACAAAAAAGAAAAAAGAAAACCAGGCAGACAGAAGAGAGAAAAGATTGAGGTCAGGGGGCTCCCAGTCTTATGGGCTGAAAGCCCCAACTGTCATTCAGGCACAGAGTTTATTATTTGAACTGTGGACAGATGGACAAACATTACCACACACCTCACCTTGCTGACCTCACCTGGCCATGCTGTGGTCACAGGGCCCCAGGCAGTTAATGCAGAAGTCTCTGAGCTGCCTCCAGGGAGAAGGTGAAGATGGGACACCCACAGAGGGCTGTCACCAAGTCACTAAGGAGCCCTGCAGCTCCCTTCCAGCCCCTCTCCAAATATCCTCTTTCCAGCAAAGCTATTTATACTCCCTGGAAATCTGTGGTCTAACAGGCCCCTGTGTGTCCCTTGTAAAGGTTCCCAGGACAAAAGTCCTCTCTACCATCCATGACATCTGAGCCACCTCCTCCTGCCTGCATACTCACCTGAGCATGGACTCCAGCCACTGGGATCCCATCCACCTCCACCACACCTGACAACTGTCCCCTCTGCCATTGCTTGAAAGCAGGCATCAAACATGCAGTGGGGCTCACAGCCTAATCCCCAAATTCAGCCTGTTGGAGAGCATACCCCAGGCCAGGAAAGGACCTAGCCCTGCTGAGAACAGGCAACAGAAGTTACTGCTGCCCACAGCAACCAGCTCTGTCCCCAACCTGCCACCCACACGCCCGGTCTGGAGGCCCAGCTCTTCCAGGGATGCTGTCCATAGCTGGTCATAAGGAAGCTCCGTGGCCCAAAGCTAAAGGGGAGCACAGGGGCCAGCAGTAAGGGCAGGAACCCAGGACACAGGAAGACACAAGCAGGACAGGGCACCTCTGGGAGGAAACAGGCAGGACAAGGCAGCCTGGGAGCCCTTACAGGTGTGGGAAAGAAGATGGGATAACCAGCCAAGCACCCCAACCACCACCAACTCACACCCACTCTGGATACCCCAGGGCACCAAGAGCACCTTTGGAGGAGGCGACATGATCCAGTTAAGCACAAACCAAGGGACAGCGGAGCTTTGCACCCTAGTAGCCACACAAGCATAGGGTTCCCACCCACCTGGGCTCAGCAACAGATAGACCAGGGAAGGCAGCCCATACCAGCTCCCCACTCCTGGAACATGTACCCACCTACCTGGACCTTCACACTTGCAATCCCACACCTGGACCCCACACACCTGGACCCCCCATACCTGGAACTATACATTCGAGCTCCATACCTGAACATTCCTGGACCCTCATACCTACTCGAATCTTCCACACTGGGTCTCCCCATATAGATCCCCACTCAGCTGAGCATGCAGAGCCAGAGGCCATCATCAGGAATTTCTTATTAGGCTCACCCAGAAGTACCATATGTCCTTGGCTCAGGTCCCTACAATGCTGGGCTCCAGGTTGTGGGCTGACAAAACAGGCGTGTGTCACTGTGGCACTATTACTGTATTGAGTCTAGTTGTTACTACCACAGTGTTTCTGTTCTCACCAAAAAGCTGGCTGACCGCTGTGGGGCTGCCCGGGATCCTGAGAGGAGCCAGGAGTCACCACATCACAGCAGATGGTCTTCAGACCTCACTTCTCCACCCACTCCCAACCTCAGAGAGGACTCAGGAAATGTCCCTTAGGAACACCAGCACGTGGACAGAGTCAGTGAGGACAGCAACTGGGGACCCACAGTCTGGATGCACAACCTCACTCTCCGGGCAGGGAGCGTCCCCTTCTGCGCAGTTTTTGCCAAGGGCCACTCTGCTGTGTAACTACGACTACCACATCAACAGACCCTGCACCAAAAACCTGCAGAGCTGCAGAATGGGGATAGAGCCGTGACTGACACATAGCAGGGGCTGGGGGTTTCAGCCTGTCACAGCCTCGAGTGTGTCTGCTGAGACGGGTGCTGGGCACTAAGTGCCTGAGAAGGGCCCTGGGTGCTGGGTGCTGAGATGGGGGCTGGGCAGGGACAATTTCTTCCGGCCCTCACCAGAGTGGCCTGTGTAGGGCACAGTTCCCAGGCCAGCCCAGTTCGGGTCTTGGCCTGTGGAAGGCCCCAAACTAGATTCAGAGACTAGCCTGAGAGGCCTGCTCCAGCAGTTTGGGTAGCAGTGAAGGAAACATGACCGCCCCACCAGCTCCCAACCTACTCAGACCCAGGCAGGGTCCCTTAGGAACAAACCAGCTGGCCAGGAAGCTACATGTGATACCCATCAATGCCCGACCTCAGTTCCCAAGTGGGCAACCTGCCTGGGGCCCAGAACAGACCATTTTGTCTGGGTGTCAACCACTGTGGCACTGGGTTAGCGGATACACAGTGATTCAGTCTGGGCTCAAAACCCAGAAGTGCCCCATTGTGCCAAGCAGGCCCAGCATGGGCAGCCAGGCCTTTAGTGCCAAGCAGGGTGGCCTGGCAATGAATGTCCTGCCTACTGCATCCTCCCCGGCCCCACCTAGACTTGGCCTGCCTGGCTTGGCCCCAGCTCACTTCTCCACAGCACTGCAGCCCCGAGGCTTGGAACTGGAGCGTCTGTGGCAGGGCCCTGGGCGGCCGGGCAGCAGGGAACACTGGCCAACACAGATAACCCAAACAAAGAAGATCCTGGCATGCTGAGCACCGCATGGCTGAGCCCTCCCAGGCCCCCACCTCACATCCAGACATAGCCCGAGGCACCAGGAGGTTTGTGATGCTGACTGTGTCCCTGTGATACAGCTGGATGGGACACCATAACACCCATCAGCACAAAAACCCCAGCCCTGTCACCCATCCACCCACCGGCATCCAGACCCTGCTGGAGCTCTGGGAGTACAGGGCCCTGAAGTCCAAGTGCCCCCTGGAGGGTCTATGGGACCCTGTACAGAGCATGCTGAGCCTGGTGCTGCCATTGTCCTTGGGGACCACAGGCCTTGGGGACCACAACCACCTTGCTGTTCCCCATCTCAGTCTGAGGAAACATGTCCTCAAACTTCTGGCTCCAAGAACTCTGAGCAGATCAGGGCCGAAGGAGCTTGTGTCCTTAGGTACAACTGGCACCACTGCTCGACAGTCAGGCTCTTTTCTTTTTTTTTTTTTTTTTTTTTTTGGTTTTTGGGTCTCACCCGGCAGTGCTCAGGAGTTACTCCTGGCTCCATGCTCAGAAGTCGCTCCTGGCGAGCACGGGGGACCATATGGGACGCCGGGATTCGAACCGATGACCTTTTGCATGAGAGGCAAACGCCTTACCTCCATGCTATCTCTCCGGCCCCAGTCAGGCTCTTTTCTAAAGGACACATGCACTAACACAGACATGTACTTATACAGACAAAGATGCAGAAACTAACATGATACACACTAACACAGACATGCGCATTAACACATACACGCTCATTCACACTGACACACACTAACAGAGGCACACACACTGACACAGACACACATTCATATTGACACCTACATACATACAGACATACTCATTCTCATGGATACACACACTCATTCACATAGGCACATATTAACTCACACAGACACATGCATGAAGACACCTGTACACACCCTCACACAAACACACATAGACACAGGCTCATATTGATTCACACAGAGATTCACACACGCACGCTCACACAGTCACAGACACATGTACACTTACAGAGACACAGGTGCACGCACGCACATAAAGGATCATATGAATTCACACAGACATGCTCACACAGAGAGACACAGACACAATACACATGTGCGCAGACTCACACTCACATACACCCTTGCAGGAGCTGCTCCACAGCCCAGGAAGTCCCTCTCAGGACCTCTGCCTTGACGAGGACCCAGCAGCCCAGAGAGCGTGTCTCAGGTAGCCAGGGTTCACCAGGACTGATGTCTGCTACTCTAGGGCGGCAGGACCACAGCTTAGTTGGACTCTGTGGCCCAGCCCAGGGCTCCTCAGAGCAGGGCCATCCCCCCCCTCCAGGATGTGCAGAGCAGGAAGCAGATAAATGCAGATCCTCAACCACCAAACCTCTTCCTGTGTCTTCTTCCACAGCACCCCCGCCCTTGGGTCTCCCCAGGGTGTCAGCAGGAAGATTCTACCCTTGGTCCTCCCTTCCCCAAACACAGCCTGTGCTCTCCTTCCCCCAGCCTTGCTGTTCCAGTCCACATGGCCTATGCTCAGATGAAGTGAGGGATGGATCAGGGTCACTTTCCTGCCCTGCGCAGGCCTGTAAGGATGTACTGTGTAAACACCTGCATAATTGTATGTGCACATGCCTACACACATGTGCAAACCAGCACAGTGCAATGGAACATGACTGCATATACATCTACATGCATGCTAGCAAACCCATGCGAACACACCACACAGAGAACATATCTGCACACACATAAACCCACATAGTTGTGTGTAACCGTGCACCTGTTTGCACACTAAACATGTGTGCATAAGTGTATTATATGTGAGTACCCACATGTGGGCATGCACATGCCACACACCAAACATATACTCATAGGCACCTTGTGTACCTACCCAATTTAAGCACACACAACACCACAGGCATACATATACACATCACATATATTCGCACAGGTGCACACTGGCCACTGACTCATACATGGTGTGCATGTATCCTCTCACACACCTGCACCATGCTCTTCATGTGTGATCTCATGCACATAATCTCACAATACTCCTTTGTGTATGTGCCCTGTCATGCATGTGCTAACATGCACACAATGATCCCACATTCTCTCACATACATGTCCTCATGCTCACTAAGATGTTCTCATGTCTACACATGTGTCCTCTTACGTGTGCCCTCTCGAGCATGTGTTTTCACCCATGCACACATGGTCTCAAAATGCTCTCTTCGTATGTACATGCCATGACATACATTCTCTCATGTTCACTTGCATGGCTATTCATTGTATAATCCTCTGCATGCAGTGTAGGAGTAACCGATTTTCACCCTAATTAGAATGACTTCTTCGCATTTGTTTGTCCCACTTGGGTGGGAAACACCTCTGGATTGGTCGCCTATTCCTACCTGTTCTCCCGTGGGCATACTCCTCCTCTTCCAAATAAAGATGTGAACCAAAAATGTCTACACCATTGATAATGATTTCTATATCCTTCATTGAAGGAGTGATTCAGAAGGCCCATCAGACGAATTTCCTGACGTGGATAACTGTCTCGCTGCCCCCCAGGAATTTCATCAAAAGGCCCAACGTGAAGAACCACGAAAAGAGAATTGAGGAAATTCTGTAGAGATAGTTTTGGAATTCACGTCATGGTACTGATATTATATTCCTTTCATAATATTTGGCTTAAAATTATTTCTCCCTTGTGTGTTTACGGGCCAAAATATGGCCTCCATCCAATTCTTTTTGCCCAGAGAAGTTTCAAGTACCAAACAAAAACCTAGACAATTTTCTTCTCTCTGTCAGCCCT
>NC_064864.1:72511316-72581316 GCF_024139225.1 Suncus etruscus
GATGTGGAACATTCCCCCTTACCTGCCAGCTGCCAACCAGCTCCCAAAGTGAACATATAGATTCTCAGCCCAAGAAGAAGCTGCCACTGCTGCTGCTGCTGATTTGCTCTTGGTGGCCCCATTGCCCCCACCTCCCTTTGCTGTGGACTGTTGATTTCTACCAGATTTAGTTTCTGAGAAGCCCCAGATCAAGGACATTTCCTGATACGTGAGTTCTGGGAGCCATTTTTTAGACTACACAAGACCAAATGACAGGCTGAAGGTATGCTCCAGATTTTATCCCCTCAGCAGACTATTTCAAAATATTTAAAGGGGACATGTATATCTCCTTTGAATATTTCTTTAGATGTATTTCTTTAATAGGTATAACTCTTATTGTCTATCAACTTATGTGGTGGCAATTTCCCCCATTTGGGGGGATCTATTTAGTAGGAAATTCTAATAGATAAGTTTCTCTAATGTTCTGAGTTCATGTAAGAACCAGGTTATTGGAATTCTTTAGCTTCTTATTTTTACCCTCATATGCACCAGTTATATCAGGTGGTATTGTTCCTTTTTGCATAGGCATATTAAAATGGGGAAATCTTATGTGTGCAAACAAGTTCTTATTTAATAGGAATAGGAACGCATAAATTTTATATTGCAGTGGGGCCTTACACCTGAACACTTGTCATAGGCTTAGGCTTCAGAAGATAGGGCATTACAGAATCCAGAGTCTTTAAATATAAGAATCTGATACGAACAATAGCTAAAGTGTGAAAAAGTTTCACCGGGACCTTGAGAATGACTGGAGTTGGACGGACTGGCATGCCTGGAACCCAGAGTCTGTCTTATGCCAATAAACTTCTGGGGTGAGGCCTTTTTGTAATCAGGTCAAGAATTTTTTTTCTCATTTTCCCCATTTTTCTGGACCTATGCAAACAACTGCGATTGCCACTATCACACCTTTACTTTTTTTTTTTTACTCTTATCCTTTAAGGAAAAAAAATACAACTTACTGAACTTAAAAACAAATAACTTTAGTAGAATGCCTGTCTCGAATACAGGCAGGGGATGGGAAGGGGGTGTTACACTGGTGAAGGGGGGTGTTCTGGTTATGATTGTAACCCAAATATGATCATGTTACTTAAATAAAAAATATATTTAAAAAAAAAGAAGATAAGGCATTGATAATTTACCCCTAAAGTTTTTATCCCATCTATGGAAACAGCACATTTTTCCACACCAGTACCAGGAATTAAACTTCTATCAGGGAAGGCCCTACTGCTGCCCTGGCATCGACTTACTTCAGAGTGGATGCATATGATACCCTGACGACTTGGTAACAACAACCTGCTTTCAGGGCAGGGTTCTCTGCATTGCCACCTAATGTGAGATGAAACCAGAAGATGCCCTGCATCACTCTGATTTCAACATAGGATCTGTAATGAAACGAGGATCTCTAGCTATAGAAACCTAAAAGAGGGGCCAGTGAGGTGGCGCTAGAGGTAAGGTGTCTGCCTTGCAAGCGCTAGCCAAGGAAGGACCACGGTTCGATCCCCCAGTGACCCATATGGTCCCCCCAAGCCAGGGGCAATTTCTGAGCACTTAGCAGTGCTAAGTAACCTCTGAGCATCAAATGGTTAAAAATTAAAAATAAGTAACCTCTGAGCATCAAATGGTTGTGGCCCCAAAAACCGAAAAGAAAAAAAAAAAAGAAACCTAAAAGAAAAACTGTAATTTTGAAGAGTTTATACTGGGACCACAGAAGAAATACAAATGACCAAAAGACACATGAAAAAATGCTCCCCATCACTAATCATCAGGGAGATGCAAATCAAAACAACAATGAGGTACCATCTCATTCCACAGAGACTGGCACACATCACAAAGAACAAGAACAATCAATACTGACAGGAATGTGGGGAGAAAGGAACTCTCATTCACTGCAGGTGGGGATGCCATTTAATCCAGCCTTTATGAAAAACAATATGGAGAGTCCTCAAAAACCTGGAAATTGAGCTACAATATGATTCATCTATACCACTCCTAGGGATATGCCCTAGGAACACAAAAATGCAATACAAAAATTCCTTGCTCACACCTATATTCATTGCAGCACTCTTTACAATAGCCAGACTCTAGGAACAACCAAGATGCCCTTCAACAGATGTATGGCTAAAGAAACTGTGGTACATATACACAATGGAATATTAGGCAGCCATCAGGTGAGATGAAGTCATAAAATTTTCCTGTACATGGATGGACATGGAAACTATTATGCTGAGTGAAATAAGTCAGAGGGAGAGAGAGACAGAATAGTCTCACTTATCTGTGGATTTTAATAAAAATAAAGGACATTATTGTAATAATGATCAAAAAATGAGAGCCTGAAGGACCAGCTTACAATATTAAGCTCACCACAAAGAGTGCTGAGTGCAGTTAGAGAAATAACTACACTAACAATTATCATAACAATTTTAATAAGTGAAAGAAGTAGAATGACTGCCTCAAATACAGGAAGTAGGTGGGGGAGGAGGGAGATGGTGGTCATTGGTAGTGAGACTGTTGCACTGGAGAAGGGTTGTTCTTTTTTATGACTGAAACCCAACTACAATCATGTTTGTAATCACAGTGTTTAAATAAGGATATTAAAAATATCTCTATGATATATTGGGCAGTGGTAGAACTTAACAAGAAAAAATGATCAAAACCCATCCAAAAATGGGTGAAGAAATAAATAGAAGCTTCCTCGAATAAATACAGATAGCCAAAAGGCACATGAAAAATTGCTCCATATCATTAATCATCAAGAAGATGCAAATCAAAACAACAACGACATACCACAAGATTTGGACCTTTGTGAAAAGGCATTTTAAGGGATATGTTTCCATTGCAAAAGAGAGAGAAACAGAAATAAACAGATGGACAACATAACATTAAAGCTTCTGCATGGTAGGAGAAATGCAGACTCAAGCTAAAGACATCTAACTGAATGGGAGAAAATATTACACTCAACATGGTAGGTAAAGTGTTAATATTTTAGATAGCCAAAGCATTCACAAAGATTACAAAAATGCAAAACCCCTACCCAAAAATGTGGAGAGAAAATGGACACTTCTCTGAAGAACACAGATACATGGTTTATAGGTTCATATAAGAGTGCTCATCATTGGGGCCGGGCGGTGGCGCTAAAGGTAAGGTGCCTGCCTTGCCTGCGCTAGCCTTGGACGGACCGCGGTTCGATCCCCCGGTGTCCCATATGGTCCCCCAAGCCAGGAGCGACTTCTGAGCGCATAGCCAGGAGTAACTCCTGAGCGTCAACGGGTGTGGCCCAAAAAAAAAAAAAAAAAAAAAAAAAAAAAGAGTGCTCATCATGATTTATAATCAGGGAACTCCCAATCAAGACAACCAGGAGCTAGTTCCCACCCATGAGATTGTCACACAGCCCAAAACATGGGAATCATCTGTAGGGAAGTGGTAGGGAAGTGGTGAGAAACTCTCATTCACTGCTGTTGAAAAACGTTGCTTGGTGAACCAGTGTGGGGGGAAAAAAACAAGTGTTTGGATGTGTCAGAAGAGGAAGAACAGACCTACCACATGACCCAGTAATTCCATTGCTTTGTATGTACCTACAAGACCAAAAAAAGTATTAATTAAAAGGACATATATACACCATTCATCACTGCAGCACAACAGCTAGAATTTTATAAAGTCAAGCTACTCATCTACACACTTACTCACCTTCCCTACAAATGAGCAGACAATGAAGGTGTCAATGAAGGAACACACAATGGCTCCTAGCAGGGGCAAGGAGGGATGCAATTTGCTGCAACTTAGATGAAATTGGAGGATCCCAATTTTAAAAACTACGTCAGAGGGGCTGAGCGATAGCACAGCAGAGAGGATGTTTGCCTTGTACATGGCCAACTCAGGTTCGATCTGCGGCATTTCATAGGGTCCCCAGAGCACCACCAGATATGACATCTGAGTACAGAGCCGGGGTAACTCCTGAGCACCAATGGGTGTAACACACACACACACACACACACACACACACGCGTAAGTCAGAAGTACAAGTGTGGGATAAAGTTGCTCATCTGTGGTAGACAGCAAAATCACAGGAGGGATACAAGGCATCAGGGGTACCTAGCTCCCCCTAGATTACAGAAATGGGACTAGAGAAAAAAGAAACAGGACAGATGCATAAGAAGCCTCAGTTGGGGGCTCAGGGGCCTCAGTATATGGGTGGTGTGGAGGTGAGGTGTGTGTATATGTATGTATGTAAAACAGTCAACATCCAGCCTTGAAAATGCCCGTCAAGGAGGGAACCCGGAACAATGGTGGTGGGGTCAGTGGCTGGAACATTGTAGGCCTTGAACCAACCATGAATAACAATGTGGCTCACAGGGTCTTAACAGAACATTAAACCCTGGGCAGGAAGCAGGACAGGAGGCCAAAAGCTCTCTCACTTACCTCCTGTGGCTTTTTCTGGCCTGGTCATCAGGCCCTCAGGCCAAACAGAGCCAATCAGCCCTGACTGTCCCTGAAGTCACCGGCCAGCAGAGTGGGCCCTTGTCCTTGGTATCATCAAGTTGGGGACACTTCCCAGTCCGACCGCTGCCCAGGGCTGCAGAGATGAGGAGACAGCCAGGCCAAAGGACATAGGGCACAGGCCTGCATCACTCCCTCTGTGAGGGAGCATCTGTAAGGGAATCTATGAGGGCATCTCAGGAAGCTCTGCCAGGCAGGACCTGCCAAGTCAGCTGGATACCTCCTGTTGCAAGCCAGTCCTTTATGGGGCTGACTGATGGAAGGATGGAGTTTGAGGTCTTTCTCCTCCAGCTCAGAGCACGCGTCTGCCACCCAGTTCAGCCGGCGGTTCTGAGGTGAATGCCGCAGGTATAAAGCTAACAGGCAGTCAGGCTTCTGAAGATATCAGCTTTATTCTGTGGATAAGGCTGAAGCCAAAAGCCCCAGAATCAGCCCCAGAAAAAAAAGCTCCTGCCTTCCGCAGACCCTTGCTTTTATACATCCGAATCAGGTACCACTCTAGGGTGGGAGCAGAATGCCAGGTCACACCCTAGGGTAGGGCACAATCACCAATCAGGGTATGATCAGTAACATAATAATTCCATGGAAATGTTTACATACACAACTTCTCTCCCCCAGTGTAGAAGGGGCTGGGGATATACAGCAGGCAGGTGCTTCCTGGGGCCCCTCAGGGGGCTGGGTGGTTATAAGAAGGATCCAGAAAGAGGGCAGATGGGCTCCTTCCCACCATCCACTGTGCTCAACAGCTCCAGCAGGTGTGACCTCAGCTTGGACACTGCAGCCCTGGGAACAGCTGTCCACTCTTCAGATGCCCCATCCCTCGGCCTCCTAGCACAAGGTCCCCTCCCAAAGCTGCCTAGCCCCAGCTGCACTTCACACCCAGGAACCATGCAAGAAGGGAGAGACCCACGTACTCAGGGTGACCTCCCCTTAAACTACCTGGCCTCTCCTGACTTCCCTTGGCCTCCTCTGGCTCACTGTGGTCCATAGGCAAGCAGGGTCAAGAGCCCTTCCAGTCTCTCCGGCCTCCCACTGAGGAAGCCAGGCAAGGAAGGGCTGCACTGGCTGCTCTGTGGAGGTTTTGGCTGGACCAAGCACCATGGTGCTAATGGGGTCACAGTGATTGACAGGCTTACAAAAACTTGCTGGCCACACAGCCAAGGAGTGAATGGAGTAGAGACCTGGGGTAGGCCGAATGTGGGGACCCAGACTGGGCCAGAGTGTGCAGCAGGAGGGGCAGCTAGCAAGGCCTTTGGAAACGTGCTGAGGGCCAGGGCTGCTTCCCCAGTGGAGATGAGACTTGGCTGTTAAAAAAAAAAAAGAGAGAGAGAGAGACTTGGCTGTTGGGGTTTCTGAGGCGGCCGACCCTGCCTGACTCACTGTGCTTATGACTACTTTGACTACTGGGGCCAGGGGACCATGGTGACCATCTCCTTGGGTGAGTGTCCCTGCGGTGCCGGGCTAGGGTTAATTCTGGGGTCTCAGGTCCCGATGAGGGTGTTTTTGTGCAACCCCCTACGGGGTCTGTGCTAGTGTGATTATTTTGATTACTGGGGCCAAGGAATCATGGTCACCGTCTCCTCAGGTGAGTCCTCATCTCCTCTCTCTCTCTCTCTCTCTCTCTCTCTCTCTCTCGGACATTGTGGTTGCTTTTGTGGGGAAATGTAAAGATTCTGGGTGTGGAGTCTGGGCAGGTTCAGGCAGCGGCTGGGCAAGAGGCAGCCCAGAGACACAGGTCCATCTTGGAGCCCACCCGGCCCTCTCTGTGCCGACCCCAGAGCTTGAACCACTGTCCTCTCTGCCAGCTTTGGGGGATCCCAGTCAGGATCCTGGAGGTCAGGATGGGAGTCGGGCCCTAAGGAAGTGGGGTTCCTTCCACTGAGACAGGTCTTTGGGGTGAGGTGCCCAGGTCTGGAGCCTCAATGGGACCCCGGCTCTCCTACCAGGGAAGATAGTCATTTAGTCATGGGGGTATTGGAAAAGGGGTGGAAGAATGACCTCCAAATATCACCAGCTGGGATTCAAGCCCAGTTTTTGTGGGGTGAAGACAAATTTTCTCCATTGTGACTATGGTTTGGATCTCTGGGATCAAGGGGCCCGAGTGATCATCTTCTCAGGTAAGAAAAAAATGTAGGGACCTCTTTGTTCAGCTCTGTCTCGGGTCTTCCAAGCTGCTGGGGCCTTGGGATGTGTCTGCTGGATTTGGGGAGTCAGACAGGCTGGATTGGAGGTTCGGGAATGGAGAGTCAGAGAGATCTGAGGGCACGTATGTGTGCTGAGACTTTTCAACAAGTGTTTGGAGTCAGCCAGGCTGTGTGGCAGTGAAAAGGGGATCTAGCTAGAATAGTGACCCCAGACTTAGAACCCTCTGGCCTTGGGTCCTGTGGGCAGGGGAGCAACTCGGGGGAGCTCAGCTAATCTCAGGGAGTGCTAAGAAGGGGCTGATGAGGGAAGGGACTGTAGGTGAGATGTGTGCTTTGAAAGGTGACATGGCCAAGGTTATATCTGCATTAGCACAGTGGTCAGTTCTAAAGGCCGTCTGTCTACCCAGGGCTGGGGCCCCACTTGGCCACTTTGATAAATTCAATTTTCCAGGTTGGCAAGGATGCTGCCAAATTAGACTGAGGGAGGGGGGGCGCAACCTGCAGGTGGCAGGAAGTGGGGTCTATTTCAAGAAGCAAGAAAACAGAATTAGTGACTGCGGTCTAAGGGGCTTTCAGAGGGTTCACGCCCACGGACCCAAACCTGTCTGGCTGAGAAAAACACCACCTGGGTGGTTTGCATTTCTGAAATAGGGCCTTGTTGCTGACCGAAACTTCAGGCTTCCTTTTTTTAGCTATTCAAAGTGAATTGTTTAGTCAAAGCCTAGTGACTTCTAATTTGTTCCGATTTAATAAACTTTTTGTTTTATTTTTTAAAAAGTATCAACCTAAGCAATTTATCAACTTCTAAGCAATTTTCGGGGGGAGGTGGCTTTTGGGTCACCCCTGGCCACACTCAGGCTTTACTCCTGGATCTGTGCTCAGGAATCATTCCTGGCAGTGCTCAGGGGACTCTATGGAATGCCAAGGATCAAACCTGGGTCAACTTCTTGCAAGGCAAACTCCCTCCTGCTGTGCTTTTGCTCTGGCTCTCAATTTACCCACCTTTATTTCACTTTCACTATAGAAACTTGGTATTGAAGGAATTAAACAATCCTAGGACTATTTCTCAGGGCCACATCTGGGTTTGTTTTTAAGCTGCTTTTCCCTCCTTTGACCTGGGTTTCAGCCCCTTCCTGTGCCCACAGTGGGTGCTTTTGCTCTGAGCCCAGTGTGCAAAACCACAATGGAGCCCACCGCAGTGGCCTCCAGACCCTTTTCCCTGTGGGGCTGAGTGTGGGTTTGGGAGGCACGTGGGTGCTGGGTCGTTCCTGGGAAGCTGCCTCTGAGCATCAGGGAAAGTCTGTGGCATGCGGAAGCCCAGAGACTGGGTCTTCTCTGACTTGTTGAGATCTGGTGACCCTGCCAGGGCTTGGCCTGGATGAGGCAGGCATGAGGGTGCTTTTTGGGCAGCAGCAATGCTGGGCCTTCTGATGACTGGGAAACAGAGAGGCCTTCGCTTGGAGGGCCTGCTGGGCTACAGGGATAGAACTTTCCCTCCAGGCAGAAGTGGCAGAATCAGGAATGGCTGATTCTGTGGCTGGGGCATTTGAACTCAATGACTCCGAACAGCCTCATAGGCCAAATGCGGTTCCTTTTACAGTGAAGATTCTAAGTTCAAAAGCACTAGGGGATATGGAGTCTGCTTTCAGCTCAGAGGGAGGGCCTGGCTAGGGATGGCTCTAGAGACTGGTTCTGAGGCTGGCAGGCACCATCCCTGGGTCCCAGCAGATACTTCCATAGAATCGGGGCGTCCAGGGAGGGAGTATTCAGGATGGTTGTGATTCAAGTGCTCTGAAGCCAAAAGCCAAATGGCCTGGGACAAGTGGCGAGATAATGAGACACCAAGTGGAGAGCAAAGGCACAGGGCAGGGATGGGCAGGCAGAAGCACCAGGCCATAGAATCAGGAGATGTTTACTGAGGGAGGTCAATGCAGTCTCAGCCCCTAGCACCCACAGCAGGTGGAATGAGGTGGAAGGAACAGGAAGAGCAACTCAGAGCTGGGTGAGTTGAACTGGGCTGAATGAGCTAAACTGGGCCGGATGAGCTGAGCTGGGATGAGTTGGGCTGAGCTGGGCTGGGTGAGCTGAGCTGAGCTAAACTGGGCTGAGTTGGGCTGAGCTGGGTGAATTTCCTGGGCTAAGCTGGGTGAGTTTCCTGGGCTAAACTGGGTGAGTTTCCTGGGCTAAGCTAAGCTTGACTGAGCTGGGCTAAGCTGGTTGAGCTGAACTGGGCTAGGTGAGCTGAGCTGGGCTGTAGTGGGCTAGGCTGAGCTGGTTGAGCTGGATAAAGCTAGGTTGAGCTGAATGACCTACACTGGGCTGTGCTGGGCTGAGCTGAGCTTGGTAAACTGGGCTGAACTAGGCTGAGCTTGGATGATCTGGTTTGAGCTGGATGAGTTGAGCTAGGCTGAGCTGGACTGAGCTAGGTGAGCTGAGCTGGGCTGAGCTGGGTGAGCTCCCTGAGCTAAAATAAGCTAAGTAAGCTGAGCTGGGCTGAGCTGAGCTGGGTTGAGCTGGTTAAGCTGAACTAAACTAGGTTGAGCTGGTTGACCTAAGCTAGGCTGGGCCGGGCTGGGCTGGGCTGGACTGGGCTGAGCTTGGATGAACTGGATGAGTTGAGCTAGGCAGAGCTGGGTGAACTGTCTGGGCTAAGCTTGGTAAACTGAGCTGGGCTGAGTTGGGCTGAGCCCGACTGAGCTGAGCTTGGTTGAACTTGTCTGAGTTTGGTAGACTGAACTGAGTTGGGCTGGTTGTGTAAAACTGGTTTGAGCTGGGCAATTGAACGATTTTGAGCTTAGCTGGATTTAATTGGCTGAACTTGGCTGAACTGGACTGAAATGGACTGAGCTGGGCTGAACTGGATTGATCTAGACTGGATTGTATTGAGCTGGGCTGACCCACACTGATTGAGCTGGACTGAGTGCATTGAGCTAAACTGGGCTGAGCTCAACAGAGCTAGAAGGGCTTGGCTAATTCTTAGCTTTGAATGAGCCAAACCAGGCTGGCTGGGGGAGCTGGATTGATTGGATTGAACTCCCATTGCTGATTTTAGCTCTTCCAAGCTGAACTTTTCTACACTAATAAAGCTGGGATGAGCAGATCAGACTAAGCTAGACTGAACCTGTTGATCTGGTCTGAACTGGACTGAACTGGGCTCATCTGGACTGAAGCCTGAGCTAAGTTGAACTGGGCTAAACTGACCCACGCTGGGCTGCACAGGGGGTGCTGAGGCAGCCAGGCTGGGCTCTGAGATTAGCACATTTTGGGGAGTCGGTCAGGGCTTGAACATACACACAGGCCCTTACGCACTTGGACAAACCAACAGGCCTGACTGTGTGTGGGAGGATCTCTGTGGCATCCATTGGGCCAGAGTCTTAAAGATGGAGTTGAGAGATGTGTCCATAAGGCACTTTGCAAGGACATGGCACAAGCGCCCTGAGTGGCGCTTTGGAGATAACTCAGTGCTCAGTGCGTCCAGAGATCCTGACTACTCAGCCGTGCCATGCTATGCCTCTAAAAAAGCCCTGCAGAAAGAAATGGATGTTGTTTGTTTGTTTTGGGGTGGTTCTTTTTTGGTTTTTAGGGCCACAACCGTTTGATGCTCAGAGGTTACTCCTGGCTAAGTGCTCAGAAATTGCCCCTGGCTTGGGGGGACCATAGGGGACCCCGGGGGATTGAACCACGGTCCTTCCTTGGCTAGCGCTTGCAAGGCAGACACCTTACCTCTATCGCCACCTCGCCAGATGTTTTATTTTGAGATGATTTTCTCTGCATGAGCTAATCTTTAATCCTACCGACACTCTCCTAGGGTGCAAGGACCTGTTCCTGAGCTTTCTGTGTATGTGAAAGGACTGTCTCCTCACTCCCAGATACAAAGTATGAGGAGGGAGTCTGGACTAGTCAACTGTGTTGGGGATTGGGGCCCTCCCAGTCCATGTGACCAGCCAAAGTGGCCTTTGAATGCTGGGGCTGAAACATGAAGAGTCCCTTGGGTTCTGTGGTTCTGGGATGGTCTGGGACAACCAGGGGTTCTGGAGAGCTCCAGAGTGGCAGCCAATGCGGATCAAGGGAACCACATGGTGCCCGAGACCTAGTCTCTGGAGGGGCAGCCATAGTTCCACAGCAGGGGGCAGATCCTCGGGTCTGGCTTGGGCCTGTCCTCATGCAGAGTTCCCTCCCTTTTCTCTCTCAATCATGGCTCCCCAGTGCCCAAGTCACCTCCGATGCTCTTCCCCCTCATCTCCTATGACTCGTCACTGCCGGATGAGACACAGGTGACCTTGGGTTGTCTGGCCAATGACTTTGTGCCCATACCCATCACCTTCTCCTGGACATTCAAGAACAGCTCAAGCATCAGCAGCCAGAACATCCACAGTTTCCCCGAGGTCTTCACAGGTAGCAAGTGCATGGCCACATCCCAAGTGCTGTTGCCATCTGCGTCCATCCTGCAAGACACCAATGATTATTTGGTATGCCACGCCAAGCACAGCGCAGGAAACAGGGATGTGAAGGTGTTCCTGCCAGGTGAGCCCCAGAAGTGGATACCCAGTTCCCAGATCCTCCCTGATTGCCTGCCCCCTCCCCCGCAAAGCTAACACCTTGTGTCCTCATTACAGTCAACATAGAGCTGCCCCCGAATGTGAGTGTCTTCATCCCGCCCCACAACTCCTTCTCCAGCAACAGCCCACACACATCTCAGCTCATCTGCCAGGCCTCAGGCTTCAGACCCCGCACCATCGCCATGTCCTGGTTACACGATGGCCGTCCGGTGCAGCCCAGCCTGATGTCAACCAGCGCAGTGGAGGCTGAGCCCCAGGGTTCAGAGCCCACAACCTTCAGGGTCATCAGCAGACTATCTATCGCTGAGTGTGACTGGCTCAGCCAGAGCGTATTCACCTGCCAGGCGCTACACAAGGGCCTCGCTTTTCAGAAGAATGTGTCATACTCCTGCACAGGAGCCTGTGAGTCCCACCCAGAGCTGCCACTGCCTCCTGAGGGGGACATGTGGGATGGCCACTGAGTTTATCTTCTCTCTTGCCTCCAGGCACCTCCACGGGCATCAGCGTCTTCCTGCTGCCCCCCTCCTTCGCCAGCATCTTCCTCACCCAGTCTGCCCAGCTGACCTGCCTGGTCACGGGCCTGACCACCTACAACAGCCTGGAGATCTCGTGGAGCCGCCAGAATGGGGAGGCCCTGCAGACACATGTCAACATCTCCGAGAGTCACCCCAACTCCACCTTCAGTGCCAAGGGCTACGCCAGCGTCTGCCGCGAGGAATGGGAGTCAGGGGAGAAGTTCACGTGCACTGTGCAGCACGCCGATCTGCCCTCCCCGCTAAAGCAGAGCTTCTCCCGGTCCAAGGGTAAGGTGCCCGTCCTGCCCCACCTGCCCTACCTGTGTGCCTCCCTGCCCCAATCCCCAACAGCCTTTGGCCTTGCCTCCGTAGATGTGGTGAAGCACCAGCCTTCTGTGTTCGTGCTGCCACCTGCCCAGGAGCAGCTGAAACTGCGCGAGTCAGCCTCCATCAGCTGCCTAGTGAAGGACTTCTCACCGCCCGATGTCTTTGTCCAGTGGCAGCATCACGGGCAGCCCGTGGACCCTGAGCACTATGTGACCAGTGCCCCTACACCTGAGCCCCAGAACTCCGGCTTCTACTTTGTCTACAGCATCCTGACAGTGAGCGAGAAGGACTGGAGCTCTGGAGAGTCCTTCTCCTGCATCGTGGGCCATGAGGCCCTGCCCCTGTCAGTGACTGAGAAGGCCGTGGACAAGTCGTCCGGTAAACCCACCCTGTACAATGTGTCTCTCATTCTGTCTGACACTGCCAACACCTGCTTCTGACCCTGCCACCCTGTCTCTGTGCATGAAAGCGAGCCAGCCCACTGAGCTTGGCTGCACAGGCTGTGGGCACGGAATCAGAAATAAAAAATATTCATTGAAAAAATGCTGGTTCTGAGTCAGCTGTGCTCACACCTGTGCTGCTCCCTGCTGTGCCCCCAGGCACCCCGCTTCTGACCTCTCTTGGAATGCCCTGCTGCTTGCAGAGTACTCACAGCTCACAGAGCCCACTAGCTGTTCACTCCTCTCACGTGGCACCCAATAATTTTAGAGTATACAGACATGCTCACATATGCACACAGATGTATTTACCTACCCTTCGTATATGTTAACATTCATGTATATGGAGTTTGTGCAAATAAAGGCATGTTCATGAGCACATGAAAATTATACATGTTATCCAGATATTGCCATACACAGACACATGCCATTCACACTGAACACACACTCAATTAACACTGGAACATGGATACAGACCCCCATTTGTGAGTGCATGTGCATGTACCTGTAATTGACATGTATGGCCACTGTCCAGACACTCTCATATACAGATATGTGAACTTATGCATACACACAGGCCTATATGTACACTCAGTCATACATGCATGTAAAGCGGATACATGAATCATATATGGGCATGCGTGGACATGAGTGAACATGGGCTGACATGTTCACATGAACACAGACTGAAAAAGACATGGACTCACAATACATATAGCCTGATACACACTCATGGTTATGAGCTGGCTTATACACAGAAACATGGCTAACATACACACAGGGACATGGGCTGGCCAACACACATGGACACAACTGACACACAGAAACGTGGAGTGACATACATGGACATGGCTGGCATGGACACTGTTGATACACATGGACATAGACTGACATACATAGATACAGACTCACAGACATGGACATAGGCTTATATGGACACTGTTGACATACATGGGTGGCGTTGGCTCATGTGGACGATACACATGGACATAATACACACAGACACATACTGATATGGGCACTATTGACACACAGACATGGGTTGACATATAATGGCACAGTGTTGTGCATGAGAACAGACTGACCAGACCTGGGCTCACACACATGGATATAACCTGATATGCTCTCATGGATATAAGCTGACTCACACAAAGAGGCATGGCTGGCACGCACATGGACACAAGCTGGTGTCAATGTACACACATATATATACAATGGATACATACAGATACATACAGATAAATACATACATGGATGGACACACACTGACATGTGTACTATTGACACACAGACATGGTTGACTCATGAATACAGGTTGATATGGACACTGTTAACATACATGGAGCATGGCTGACATTATTAGATATGGGCTAACACATGGGCATGGACTGACAAACATGAACTTGCATTGACACGGACATTGTTGACACACATAGATACATGTTGACACACAATGACGTGTGCTGATATGTATGAACACAGACTGATAGACATGGGCTCATACATACAGAAATAGCCTTATATGCTCTCATGGATATGAGCTGGCTTGGACACAGAGACATGGTTGACATACACACAGGGACACAGGCTTGTATGCACTTATGGACACAACAGGCACACACAGACATAGACTGGCACACATGGGCTGACATGGACACTGTTGATGCACACATGAACATGGGCTGACACAAGGATATGGGCTGACATGGACACTATTGACATATACATGGACATGGGCTGACACTACATGTCATGTCACACCAATGTACACACACAGAAGCCCAAGCCCAGGTGCGCGCGCGCACACACACACACACACACACACATACTCACACTGCCAGTTGCTGGCCATGGGAGATGCTCGCACTCTACTAGAGTCCCTGTCCACACTGCCCAGGACTTGGGCATCCAATCCAGGCTTTGCTTGACTTATGTGTCACTGGGGCTGTGTCCATGGCCACTAACCTGGGACTGTCCAGTCTGCTGCTCAGAAGCCCTGGTCAGGCGAGGCAGTTAGCGATGGCAGCAGGTTCAATTGCATGCCAGGAGCTGAGCTCGGGCTTCCCTGAGCTGGGTCTTCCCTGAGCACATGGAGAGCAGGAAGAGCAAGACCATCCAGGGCAAGGAGCCCTGGTGAGGCATAGAGCCCCAGGCCTCTGTCCCAGAAGTGCTGCCCTCAGAGACAGCTGACTGACCCTCCTCCTTAGAGTAGAGGTGTGGACCCCACGAATGTCCTGAGCCTCAGCCCCACATGACACCTGGACCTGTTATTTGTCCTTAGTAGCCAGGCTGAGTCTCCCCAGGAAAGTAGGGGTACAAGGTGCCTCGCTCTTGCATTCCACATCAGGAATATAGGGTCATCCTGACTCCATAGCAGAGATATGGGGTCACTCTGACTCCACATCAGGGATTTGGTGTTAACCTGACTCCATAGTAGGGATATAGGGACACCTGACTCCACAAAAAGAATATGAGTCACCCTGATTCCACAGCAGGGCTCCTAGGTCACCCCAACTTTACTGCAGGGTTCCAAGTCACCCCAACTTTGCATCAGGGCTCTCAACTCATCCTGTCCTGCCCTGCCTTGCCCATCTCTGGCCCCCAGCTCATGTCCCCTAACCCTGTGTGCTATTGCCTCACAGAGAGCGAGGTGAGTGCGGAGGAGGAAGGCTTTGAGAACCTGTCATCCATGGCCTCCACCTTCATCGTGCTCTTCCTGCTGAGCCTCTTCTACAGCACTACAGTCACACTGTTCAAGGTAGGCCCTGACACAAGCCAGCACCCCATATCCCCCAACCCCACCCTCTGTGATGTGTCATTGTCTGTTCCTGCAGGTGAAGTGACCCAGAGTTGAGACACAAATGTAGAGGACCCTGCAGCTGAACTGTGGCCTACCCATGTTATCCAGCCTGGCAGCCCTGGTGATAATGCACTGTGACAGGCTGTCCCTGCCCACACACTTGGCTTCAAATAAACTCTTCCTCCTCCCACTCTGCTGTCCTGAGCGGTCTGTGTGCCTCCCTCCTTCACTAACAGCCAAGGGCACAGGGGAAAGGGGGTCCCCACAGGCCTACAGGAATGTCAGGTCCCCAGAAGCCAACTGCCAAGCCTTCAAGACCTATCATCAGTGACTTCAAATGTTCCCATGAAGTTCCCCTTGGGACCCACAGAGAGACCAGGACCTGTGGGGGCTTGTGTACAGTAAGGGATGTGGTGTAGTGAGGAACAGTAGCAGGGCAGAGTCAGTGCCTCTACCCAGACCGTAAGGCTGAGTCAGGCAGGCCTTAGCAAGGCCATGGTGGGCAGGTACCTGTCAGGCACAATATCCACACCTCAGGGAGTCCACATAGAGGGGCAGGCAACATGGGGCACTGATACCAGCCAAGGTTCTGGCTCCATCTTTATCTGTGGTCCCAACTCAGACTCAAGAATAAAGGACCCATAAGTAGCATCCCTCAGACAGGTCAGACCCTGAGACAAGGACCCCACTTCAGTGAGGGCCTCGGTTAAGAAGTCTCACTCAAAAAAGTGCAGTCTTTCTCAATAAAGGTCTACCTAGAGAAGCTCAGATAATGGAGGCCCAACACAGATGAGTCTTCTCTCTGTGCCTCCCACATCCAATAGGGGCATGTCTGGAATAAGGAATGACACATCAGATAGGCGGTCCCATATTGAATAAGGGTCCCACCTTGGATAAAGGTATCTTTCAAATAAGACAAATTTTGAACCTCAGATAAGAGGTGTCATTTATACAAGTTTCCTTTGGGACCAAAGTGATAAAATAGAAGGTAGGGTAAATCCTGGATCATCCCATGAATAAATATGGTACCCAGGGCATTATCAGGAGTAATAACTGAGTACAGATCCAATGGAAGGCCTGAGCATCTCCACATAAGGACCAATCCTCCTGCAAAGAACCCCATCTCAAATAACAGCTCTCACCTCATCTAAGGGTCCTACATGAGGAAAAGAGTCTCAGCACATAGAAGAAGTCACAAGAAATATAAAGTCCCACCTAATAAAGTGTGTCACATCAGGAAAGGGACTCACCACAGACCAGGGCTACAAATAATGTAGGGCCTAAACTCATAAATAGTAACCCCTAAATAGTAAGGGGTACTATCTCAGATAAATATTCAAGATAAGTGGCCCAAAATCAGATAAGTAGTCCTACCTCAGGTAATGAGTATAACCTCAGGTAAAAGGTGCCAACTCAGTTAAAGACGCCCCCCCCCCCCCCGGTCAGGTAGAATCCCACAACAGATAGAAGGTCCCAATTTAGATAGAGCCCCACCTCAAATAAAGATCCCTATTTAGAAAAGGAGTCCCAAATCAGGTAAAAAGTCACATCTCAGGAAAAAACTAACTTCAGATAAGAGGTTCCAACTCAGGTAAGGAGTTCAATTTCCATTAATGAGTCCCACCTCACTGACATAAAGAAACCCTCCTGGGGCCCGGAGAGATAGCACAGCAGTGTTTGCCTTGCAAGCAGCCGATCCAGGACCTAAGGTGGTTGGTTCGAATCCCGGTGTCTCATATGGTCCCCCGTGCCTGCCAGGAGCTATTTCTGACCAGACAGCCAGGAGTAACCCCTGAGCACTGCCGGTCTGTGGCCCAAAAACCAAAAAAAAGAAAAAAGAAACCCTCCTGAGATAGGTTTTAACACATACAAGGAGTTTCATCTAAAGAAAAATGTCCCACCACAATAAAGATTCCATGTCAAGTAAGTTGTCCACCTCAGATAAAGAATCCCACTAAGAGGAGTCCACTCTTAGATAAGGAGTCCATCTCAGGTAAAGATACCCATATATTAAAGGGTCCCACCTCAGGCAAGAGGTCACAACTCAGGAAGAGTCCTACCTCAGATAGAGTCCCACATCAGGTGAGTCCCACCTCAGGTAAGAAATCAAAACTCAGGAAAAGAGTCCCACCTCAGATAAAAAGTCTTACCTCAGGTAAGGGATCACATCTTAGGTAAAGAGTCTCACATCTGAAAAGGAGTCCTACTACGTATAGAGTCACACCAGTGAGAGTCCCACCAAAAATAAGAGGTCCCAACTCAGATATCATCCCACCTCAGATAAGCGTTTTTACAGCAGATGAAGAGTTCCACTCAAGTAGAAGATTCTCATGTTAAAAGTCCCAACTTAGGGGGCAGGAGCATTGGCACAAATTGTAGGGAGTTTGCCTTGCAGGCGCTAGCCTAGGACAGACTGTGGTTTGATCCTCCAGCGTCCCATATGGTCCCCCAAGCCAGGGGCAATTTCTGAGCACATAGCCAGGAATAACCCCTGAGCATCACCGTGTATGCCTCCCAAAAACAAAAACAAAAACAAAAATTCAAACTTAGGTAAATAGTTCAAAGTTAATTAAAAGTCTCAACTTAGTCTTAGGTCATATCTCAGTGAAGACTCCCACCTCAGATAAGGGGTTCTAACACAGGCAAAGAGTCCCACTTTAGATAAAGAATTCCACCTATGATAAGAGGACCCAACTCAGGAAAAGAGTCACACCTCCTATCTCAGAAAATAGTTCCACATTAGGGTAAGGGGTACATCACAGATAGCAAGTCCTACATCAGCTCCAGAGGCCCAACTCATAAAAATTCCACCTCAGTAAAGGAGGGAGATGTGGGATGCATGCTGGGAACAGGGGTGGAGGGAGGACAACACTGGTGGTGGGAATGCCCCTCACTAGTTGTCACTACGTGCCTCAAATATTACTGTGCGAGAATTGTAATTCACTTCGACCATAATAAAAATTTAAAAAAAAATCCCACCTCAGATAAAGGGTCCAACACAGGTAAAGAGTCCCACTTTACATGAGAGAACCCAATTCAGGTAGAGTCCCACCTCAGGAAAGTGTTGAATCTCATATAAAGAGTACCACCTCAAATAATATAACCTAATCAGGTAAAGAGCTGCACTTCAGATAAAGTGTCCCATTTCAGGTAAAGGGTTCCACCTCAGGTAATGAGACTCACCTCAGCTAACAAGTCAGACCTTAATGAAGTATCTCACCTCAAGTAAAGTGTCCTCCTCAAACAAGGGTGAGAACAAAGATAAGGAAAAAAGTAACACATCAATAAGGCATCCCACCTCATTTAAGATGGCCCACCTCAAATAATCATCCCACAGAGGGATCCCACCTCAGATAAGGTGTCCCATCTAAGGTAGAGTCCACCTCAAACAATGAATTTTAACTCATGAAAAGGATCTCATGGCATGTAAAGTGTCACATCTCTGGTAGAGTCCCAACTTATATAAGAGGTCCCAGCCTTGCATGTGGTCAACATCAAGTTTAATTCCCAGCATCCCATATGGTCCCCTGAGTGTTCCAGAAGTTATTCCTGAGCGTAGAGTCAGGATTAACCCCTAAGCACAGTTGGATGGAGCTCAAAAAAAGCAAAAGTAGTACCACCAAGATACTGAGTCCCACTGATACTGAGTATCAGTAAGGAGTCCCATCTCAGGTAAAGAGTCCAATCTTAGTTAAGTATTCTCACCTCGAGTAAAGAGCCCCTTGTTAGGGAACGGGTGCACAAAAATGAGGAGTGCTACCTCAAGTAAGGGGTCCCATATCAAGTAAAGAGTTCCACCTAGGAAAAGGATCCCAACTCAGTTAAGGCATTCCACATCAGGAAAGTAAGGAGTCCCACCTGAGGACTACATCAGGTAAAATTTCTACCTCAGATTGGAGGTTTCTTTTTTTATTATTATTATTTTAATTTAAACACCATGATACAAACATGTCTGTAGTTGGGTTTCAGTCACAAAAAGAACACCCTCATTCACCAGGGCAATATTCCCACCACCAATACACCCCATGTCCCTCCACCCACACCCCCTGCCTGTATTCGAGACAGGCATTCCACTTCTCTTGCTCATTAATATTGTCATGGTAGTTGTTAGTGTTCTAACTGCACTCACACCTCCTTGAGGTGAGCTTCATATAGTGAACTGGTCCTTCTGGCCCTCATTTCTGGGCATTATTACAATAATGTCTTTTATTTTTCTTAAAACCCATAGATAGGTGAGACTATTCTGTGTGTTTCTCTCTCTGACTTATTTCACTCAGCATAATAGTTTCCATGTCCCTCCATGTATAGGAAAATTTCATGACTTCATCTTTCCGGACAGCTGCATAATATTCCATCTGTATATGTACCACAGTTTCTTTAGCCATTCCTCTGTTGAAGAGCATCATGGTTGTTTCCAGAGTCTGGCTATTGTAAATAGTACTGCGATGACTATAGGTGTGAGGAAGGAATTTTTGTATTGCATTTTTGTGTTCCTAGGGTATATCCCTAGGAGTGGGATAGCTGGATCATATGGGAGTTCAATTTCCAGTTTTTTGAGGAATCTTCATATTGTTTTCCATAAAGGTTGGACTAGACAGCATTCCTACCAACAGTACATGATAGTTCTTTTCTCCCCACATCCCTACCAGCACTTATTGTTCTTGATCTTTGTGATGTGTGCCAGACTCTGTGGCATGAGATGATATCTCATTGTTGTTTTGATAATTAGTGATGTGGAGCATTTTTTCATGTGCCTTTTGGCCATTTGTATTTCTTCTTTGACAAAGTGTCTGTTCATTTCTTCTCCCCATTTTTTGATGGGATTAGATGTTTTTTTCTCGTAAAGTTCTGTGAGTGCCTTGTATATTTTGGATATTAGCCCTTATCTGATGGCTATTGGGTAAATAGTTTCTCCCACTCAGTGGATGGCTCTTGTATCCTGGGCACTGTTTCCTCTGAGATGCAGAAGCTTCTCAGCTTAATATATTCCCATCTGTTTATCTCTGCTTCCACTTGTTTGGAGAGTGCTGTTTCCTCCTTGAAAATGCCTTTAGTCTCAATGTCATGGAGTGTTTTACCTACGTGTTGTTCTATATACCTTATGGTTACAGATCTGATATCTAGGTCTTTAATCCACTTGAATTTTACCTTTGTGCATGGTGTTAGCTGGGGGTCTGAGTTCACTTTTTTGCAAGTGGCTAACCAGTTGTGTCAACACCACCTGTTGAAGTTTTCCTTGCTCCATTTAGGATTTCTTGCTCCTTTATCAAAAATTAAGTGAGTGTTGATCTGGGGAACATTCTCTGAATACTCAAGCCTATTCCATTGATCTGAGGGTCTGTCTTTATGCCAATACCATGCTGTTTTAATAATTATTGCTTTGTAATACAGTTTAAATTTGAGGAAAGTAATACCACCCATATTCTTTTTTCCCAAGGATTTCTTTAGCTATTCGTGGGTGTTTGTTGTTCAAAATGAATTTCAGAAGTGTTTGATCTACTTCTTTAAATAATTCCATGGGTATCTTTAGAGGGATCATATTAAATCTTTACAATACTTTAAGGAGTATTGCCATTTTAATAATGTTAATCCTGCCAATTCATGAGCAGGGTATGTGGTTCAATTTTCGTGTGTCCTCTCTTATTTCTTGAAGCAGAGTTTTATAGTTTTCTTTGTTTAGGTCCTTCATGTCTTTAGTCAAGTTGACTTCAAGATATTTGAGTTTCTGTGACACTAATGTGAAGGGGTTGTTTTCTTAATGTCCATTTATTCTCTATCATTTTTGGTGTATAATAAGGCCATTGATTTTTGCGTGTTAATTTTATAGTCTGTCACATTGCTATATTAGTCTATTGTTTCTAGAAGCTTTTTATAGAGTCTTTTGGGTTTTCTAGTATCATGTCATGTGCAGTGAGAGCTTGACTTCTTCCTTTCCTATCTGGATTCCCTTGATATCTTTTTCTTGTCTAATCACTATAGCAAGTACTTCCAGTACTATGTTAAATAGGAGTGCTGAGAGGACAGCCTTGTCTTGTACCAGAATTTAGAGGAAAGGTTTTTAGCTTTTCTCCATTGAGGATAATATTTGCCATTGGCTTGTGGTAGATGGCCTTAACTATATTGATAAAGATTCCTTTTATTCCCATCTTGCTGAGAGTTTTTCTCAAAAATGGGTGTTGGACCTTATCAAAGGCTTTCTCTGCATCTATTGATATAATCACGTTGTTTCTATTTTTCCTGTTGTTGATGTTGTGTATTATGTTGATAGATTTATGGATGTTAAACCTTCCTTACATTCCTAATATGAAACCTACTTGATCATAGTGTATGACCTTCTTGATGAGGCATTGGATCCTATTTACCAGGATTTTGTTGAGGATCTTTGCATCTGCGTTCATCAGAGATATTAGTCTATAATTTTCTTTTTTGGCAGCATCTCTGTCTGGTTTTGGTGTCAAGGTGATGTTGGCTTTATAAAAACCAGCAGTTTGTCTATCTTGTTTATTTTTTGAAAAAACAGCACCTGGTCTCATTGATTTTTGTATTGTTTTTTTGTTTCTATGTTGTTTATTTCTGCTCTGGTAGTTATTATTTCTTGTCTTCTGCCCGTGTTTGGGTTTCTCTGCTGCTGTTTTTTCAGATCCATAAGGTGCCCCCTTAAGCTGTTAAGTCTGTTGTTTTCTTCTTTCTTAATGTAGGCCTATATTGCTATGAGTCTCCCCCTAATTACTGCTTTTGCTTGTCCCACAAATTTTGACAATTTGTTTCTTTATTATCATTCATCTCAAGAAATCTTTTTATTTCCTCCTTGATTTCCTCCTTGATTCAACTATTTTTGAGTAGCATGTTGTTTAGTCTCCAAGTGCTGGATTTTCTCCAGACCTTATTTTTACAATCAATCTTGATCTCTGTTGCATATTGATCTGATAGGGTGCTTCTTATAATCCTTATATTTATGACTTTGTGCAAGTTAGATTTATATCCTAAGACATGATCTAGTCTAGAGAAGGTTCTATGTGCACTTGAAAGGAATGTGTATTTTGCTTTCTGTGGTGGCAGGCCTTATATAAGTTCATTAGTTCTAGTTTTTCTAGTTTCTCATTTAGGGCTATTATGTCTTCGCTGGTTTTCTGTATGGTGGATATGTCTAGTGGTGATAATGGAGTATTGAAATCTCCTACTACTATCATATTTCCTTCCATATGTTTCTCTAGGTTTGTGAGCAAATGCCTTACATATTTTGCTGGCTCTACATTTGGTGCATAAATGTTGATCAGAGTTAGTACTTCTTAGTCTAATGTTCCCCTGATCAGTAAGTAGTGATCTTTTTTTGTCTGAGTACTTTCTTGAGGTTGAATGCAATTTCATCTGATATAAGAATGGATGTCCCAGTTTTTTTTTTTTGTTTTCCAGTGGCTTGAATAATTGAATTCCATTCTTTTATTCTAAGCCTGTGTCTAGCCTGTTCTTTTAGGTGTGTTTCTTGAAGGCAGCATATATCTGGTTTTTGTTTTCTGATCCAACCCTCTACTCTATCTTATAATGGGGAAGTTTAGTCTGTTGACATTTAAGATTATTGACAGAAAGGGTTGTTGTGTTATTGTATTGTGTAGAGTGGTTGCTGTTACAACTGGGTATTTGAACTGTGTAATTTATCTTTGTGTAGTCCATTTAGAGTCGGTTTGTGAGAGTTCTTTTTTGTCTGAGAATGTTTTTAGTCCTCCCTTCCATATGAATGAGAATTTTGCCAGGTAGTGGACTCTAGGGTGGAAGTTTCTTTCATTCAGTAGTTTAAATATGTCATTCCAATGTCTTCTTGCTTGAATTCTTTCAAATCAGAGATCTGCTTTGATTCTTTCTTCCTCTGTACTTTTTCTCCTTTATTGCTTAAATTCATCTTTCTGTTTGTTGTTTGCCATTTGGATTAATATATGTCTTGGTATTGGTCTGTTAGGATCTATTTTATTAGGGATTATTTTTGCCTCTTGGATTTGTAACGTGTCTCTTTCCAGAGGGTGGAAAATTTTTCTATTATTTCCCTCTGTACTTGTTTTTTCCCTTTCCCTTTCCCTTTCCCCTCCCCTTCTGATATTCCTAAAATTCGTAGGTTATTTCTTTTGTCTTTGTTCATTAGGTACCTAACATTTTCTTCAATGTTTTGTCTCTTGTTGCCTTATTGACTTCCTTGTCATTGTTGGTTTGTAGTTTTTCTTTAAGTTCTGCTAAGTGCTCTTTCTACTGTGTAATTCTGCTATTATGGCTTACTATCATGTTTTTTATTTCCCTTATTTCCATTTGTATGGATTCTCTCATCTTCTGTAAAAGTCCTTCTTAGAGTTAGTTGAATTGTTCATCTATAGGTTTCTTGATTTCGCAGGCTAGTTAGTCCTTGATTTCTATTGCTAAGACATTCATTGCCACTTCTAGGTCCTCATCTATTGGGCTCATGCATTTTGGTGGACTTGGAAACTTGCTAGGATTTCTCTTTATTTCCCCAGCTGCTAGTGTCTTCCTTACTTTACCCATATTTCTTTGCATTTAGTGACTTTGAATGTTGAAATTTCAGGTTTTTTAATAAAGTGGTCTGCTGTATTATTGTATTAGAAGTGCTTAAAGGTACATCCAAATTTGAGTTTATTTTTCCTAGCCAGATGAGCTTGTCTAAGTAAGAGGTATTACAAGCTATTTAATTGTTTTTATATTCTGCTTTATGGGCTGTGGATTATCTGAGAAAACTGAGTGTTGTGTCTGGGTTGCCTAGACCTATATATTATGAGTTAGAATGTCTTCGTGCAGATATATGAGCATCCAAGCAGTCTGGGGATTCGTTGGTAGGGGGCAGGGCACAGATAAATCTAGCCTGTGGTCAGTCCTGGTGCCCAGTGGAGAGTTTGTGAGGTCTGGGGGTAAAGGGTAGGGTGCAAATGCACCTGGACTGCAGTAGGTCCCGGTGCCCAGCAGAGAATTCGCACAGTCTGAGCTACAATTAATCTTCGATTAAAGGACAAGAAATGCAAAATAGGGCAGGAAAAGCCTCTTCAATAAGTGGTGTAAAACCACTCAGTGAACCATATTTTCAACCTCAGATGGACAGTTCTGAAGAAGGGTAGCCACAAAGAATTAATAAACCAAGCCAGTCAGGAGAGAATCATGGAGTCAGTGGCTTCTAGCCTCCTGAATCTCTCTGTGTGCCAAGTCAAACTGACCTTTCTTTATTAAAGAAGTACAAATTTACCAGGAGAGGAGAGGTAAAATTAGATCCAGGTGCACTTTTACATATCAAAGGGATAGGTAAAAAGAAAAGAGGAAATTTGGGGAACACCTTTGTTTTGGGTAAAAGCAGGGTATGACTTAACAAAATGGTGTTGAGACAACCATTCAGCCACATACATAAAAGCCAACTCAGGGGCTGGAGATATAGCATGGAGGTAAGGCGTTTGCCTTGCATGCAGAAGGACAACAGTTCAAATCCCAGCATCCCATATGGTTCCCCAAGCCTGCCAGGAGTGATTTCTGAGCATAGAGCTAAGAGTAATCCCAGAGCACTGCCGGTGCTGCCAGGTGTGACCAAAAAACAAACAAAGAAACAAAAAGAAACAACACCTCAGACCTCTATCTAACACCATGCACAAAGGTCAAATCAAAATGGATTAAAAACCTTAATATCATACCTGAAACTATAAGGTATATAGAAAAAAATGTACTCAAAACACTCCATGACTTTGAGACTAAAGGTGCCTTCAAGGAGGAAACACCACTGTCCAAGCAAGTGGAAGCAGAGATAAGCAAATGGGACTAAATTAAACTGAGAATGTTTTGCACTTCAAAGAAAACAGTGACTAGGATACAAAGTCCACTCATAGAATTGGAGAAGCTATTCACCCAATACCCATCTATCTGATAAGGGGCTAATATCTAAGCTATACAAGGTACTCACAGAACTTAAGAAGAAAAAATTCTGCGCTAAAGGTAAGGTGCCTGCCTTACCTGCGCTAGCCTAGGACGGACCGCGGTTCGATCCCCCGGCGTCCCATATGGTCCCCCAAGCCAGGAGCGACTTCTGAGCGCATAGCCAGGAGTAACCCCTGAGCGTCACCGGGTGTGGCCCAAAAACCAAAAAAAAAAAAAAAAAGAAAAAAAAAAAAGAAAAAATTCTGCTGGAGCAGGATTTTTAGCCGGCAAGGGCTGGTCCCAGGCAGACCTCCACATGTGCCAGGGGCCTCTTGGCCCGGCCTAGGGTAGGGGGGCCCGGACCTGGGTCACCCGACCCCCTCTTCCTCTTTCCTCCGGATCTCCAGGTGGGTTCCTGGGAGGAGCTGATGGGGCACCCTGGGTTTTCCCCACTCCCAGGCCGGTTCTGGAGACTGGCCTAGGGTGGGGCTTGAACTCCTGCCCTTTGGGCCTGGGAGGGTCTTCCTCCCTTCCTGGAGCAGGATTTTTAGCCGGCATGGGCTGGTCCCAGGCAGACCTCCACATGTGCCAGGGGCCTCTTGGCCCGGCCTAGGGTAGGGGGGCCCGGACCTGGGTCACCCAACCCCCCTCTCCCTCTTTCCTCCGGATCTCCAGGTGGGTTCCTGGGAGGAGCTGATGGGGCACCCTGGTTTTTCCCCACTCCCAGGCCAGCTCCAGAGGTTGGCTTAGGGGGTGGAGTTTGATCTGGGGGTTGGCAGATAGCTGCTCAGCTATACTCAGGCTATCACTGGCAATTTCATACCAGTCTACATGTTGCAAACCGCGCGGGGGCGAACATATACTCCTCCCAACCATCAGTACCCCAGATTTACCCTTCTTAACTTCAGTAACACACAGTTCTAATCTCTGACCAAAGACATACAGTGGATCTAACAATCCCAGAACTATTTAGAAGGACATAAATTGAACACATATATCTTTTGAATATTTTATGTGTATTTTCTTTAACTGCTGTAACTCTCTATATATTCTTCTACCATGATATTTCTATCCACTTTTCATCTTGCCTTTTCTTTGTAAGCTGTTCAGTAAGGATTGTTGGTGGAACTGTCCCTCAGTTTGATGCCTATGATTGATCTATGTCATGGAAATTGCTGGTCTTGTTCCTATTGCCTCCAGATGCGCCGATAACACTTCATGGCATGTCTTTGTTTGCATAGACACATTAAAATGGGAAAACACTATACATACAGATAAGTTTTTATCTAATAAATCTCAGTACAATGTACCTTACACCCTGAACATTGATATAATGACCTGGCACAGGCCTCAGAAGAATGGGCATCCTCCATTCACGCCGGAACCAGGCAAGCTATCTATGAAACATCCAAGGTCTTTTATAGCAACAGCTGGAAGCAGTCCTCTCCCAGGAAAGACACTACCAAGGGTCTGACATCGACCTCCTAAAAAGAGACTTCCGTTTACACTGAGAAGACTTGACAACAACAATGACCTGCTCTACAGGACATGGTTCTCTCTATTGTCCCTTAAGTGTGAGGTGAAACGAGAGGATGCTCTGCACCATCCTGACTGCAATATGGGATATGCAGACTCCAGGATCTTTAATACAGAAGCATGATACCAACAACAGAGACTATGTGAGGAATGGAGGTGTATTGCCACTACAGACGATGACTTGGATTGGACAAACTAGTTTGCCTGGAGCCTAGAGTCAGTCCTGTGCCAGGAAACTTCAGGGGTAGGGTCTCCTTGTATTTAGACCATAATTTTTCTTTCCATGTCCCTTATATTTTGGTGGGCCTATGCAAACAAATGCCACTCTAACACCATTTTTTACTATGTTCCCTTGACTCCAATCCTTAAGAAAAACAACCCACTAAAACTTTTGAGGTTAATTTAAACTAGTAAGCATGTGCATGGAACTAGATAAATGTACTTTGCCCTCAATGTTTAAGGAGTTACATAAGTCTAATATCTTTAGATTATATTGTGTGCTGCTAAGAAATAGTATGTATTGGGCCCGGAGAGATAGCACAGCGGCGTTTGCCTTGCAAGCAGCTGATCCAGGACCAAAGGTGGTTGGTTCGAATCCCGGTGTCCCATATGGTCCCCCGTGCCTGCCAGGAGCTATTTCTGAGCAGACAGCCAGGAGTAACCCCTGAGCACCTCCGGGTGTGACCCAAAACACCAAAAAAAAAAAAGAAATAGTATGTACTACAACTGGGGATTTGAGGGACAAAGTAATTGTATTGTACATGGGTTCAGTTTTGTTTTTCTTAATGTTCTTTGGCTGAAAGTTCAAGGCTGGGATATCATTGATGGGACTACCAAGAATTCTGTTTATGGGTGATTGTGCTTCCACTGTAACTTTACCCTGTCCTCTTTCTTTGCATCTTTGTTGTCACAATTAAAATAATAAAAAAAAGAAAAAAGAAAAAATCTAACTCCATAAAAAATGGGGAGAAGAAATGAACAGACATTTCCTCAAAGAAGAAATATAAATGGCCAAAAGCCACATAAAAAATGCTCCATATCACTAATCATCAGGGAAATTAAAATCAAAACAACAATGAGGTATCTTCTCATGCCACAGACTGGCACACAACAGAAAGAACAACCAGTGCTGGTGTGGATGCCGGTAGAAAAGAACTCTTTCTATGTTCCCTTGACTCCAATTCTTAAGAAAAACAAGCCACTAAAACTTTTGATATTAACTTAAACTAGTTAGCATGTGCATGGAACTAGAGAAATGTACGTTGCCCTCAATGTTTAAGGAGTTACATAAGTCTAATGTCTTTAGATTATATTGTGTGCTGCTAAGAAATAGTATGTACTACAACTGGGGATTTGAGGGACAAAGTAATTGTATTGTACAGGGGTTCAGTTTTGTTTTTCTTAATGTTCTTTGGCTGAAAGTTCAAGGCTGGGATATCATCGATGGGACTACCGAGAATTCTGTTTATGGGTGATTGGGCTTCCACTGTAACTTTACCCGGTCCTCTTTCTTTGCATCTTTGTTGTCATAATTAAAATAATAAAAAATAATTTAAAAAATAAATAAATAAATAAATAAATAAATAAATATAAAAAAAAAGAAAAAAAAAAGAAAAGAACTCTTTCTTATTCACTGCTAGTGGGAATACTATCTAGTCCAATCTATCTGGAAAGCAATATGGCTATTCCTTTAAAAAAAAATTGAAAATTGAGCTTCCATATGATCTAACAATACAACTCCATAGAATATACCCTAGGAACACAAAAACACCATACAAAAAAATGTCCTCTGTACTCCTATGTTCATCACAGCACTATTTACAATAGCCAGAATCTGAAAACAACCCAGGTATCTGACAACAGATGAGTGGTTAAAGAAATTGTGGTATATTTACTTAATTGAATACTATGCAGCTGTTAGGAAATATGAAGTTATGGATTGACATAGAGACTATTAGGTTGAGTGAAATGAGGGGAGAGGGATAGAATAGTCTCATTCAACTGTGGGGTATAACAAAAGTAAAAGACAGTATGGTAATAATATCCAGAGACTACAGAGATGATGGCCTGAAGGAGCAGCCAATGATATCAAGCTTACCACAAAGAGTAGTGAGCTCTGCAATTAGGGAAATAACTGCACTGGCAACTACCATGACAATGGGTGGGGGAGAGAAAGAAATAGAATTCCTGTCCTAAGACAGGCAGGAGGGGGAGGGGGAGGGAAATGGGGAACACTGGTAGCTGGAGAGTTACACTGGTGAAGAGTGGTGTACATTTCAATGACTAAAACCCAACTACAAACATTTCTGTAACTATGATGCTTGAATAAAGAAATGATTAAATATTCAAAAAGACAGTTACCAGGAAATCTCATTCATAAGAGGTGTATAAAGATGTATAAAGAGGGACCCGGAGAGATAGCACAGTGGTGTTTGCCTTGCAAGCAGCTGATCCAGGACCAAAGGTGGTTGGTTCGAATCCCGGTATCCCATATGGTCCCCCGTGCCTGCCAGGAGCTATTTCTGAGCAGACAGCCAGGAGTAACCCCTGAGCACTGCCGGGTGTGGCCCAAAAACCAAAAACAAAACAAAAAAAAAGATGTATAAAGAATTACACAAGGAAGCCAAGCCTTAGGAACCAAGCCTCAAACACATAAAACAGGGAATGAGGAGGCAGGGCAGGGTGAACAGAGAACATAGGCCTCTGGTGGAGGGAGAGTAATATCCTGAGAAAGGGTGTGTAGGGACTCAGACAGACATTACCCTGAGCAGGGGATGGGGACCATGGGTCCTGTGCAAGGATGGGCACATCCTGTAGCCAGTCAAGGCACAGCAGCACTGCACACATAAAACAATAATTTCAGCACCATTGTAAATTGATGCCTCAATGAAAATTAATTTTAAATTTAAATAAAAAGTTTCTTTTTCTTTGTTCTGGATAACAGCAAATAGTTGCTGTGTTCTTGTTCTAAAGAGCCTCTACCCCCAGACTAACAAATGATAAGTATACAAAAATATCTATGCTCAGATTAAAACAGGCACTTGCTTTCATACAAAGACTGTAAGTTTCTCAGCAGGTCTAGTAGATGAAATCCTGAGTCAGAAAAGAATGGAGAGATTTAGAACAACTCAACGAAATGAGCGCCCCACCAAGATTACTCAATCCAGCAGGTTATCCTCCAGATCTGAAGAACCCATGCTGAGCTCAGGGACAGGCAAGAGCTTAGGGAATTCACAGACTTGAACTCAGTTTTAAAAGAAGCATTAAAGGGAGATAGAAGGAAAAAAAGACCCATTAAAGGAGTTTCTTTGAAGGACAAGACTAACTTCCCAGAACGTGGCATTGAGTGTGGCATCACTCACAGCACTTATGGTTGCCTTCTACTAGGTTAATAAAGAGGCTGTTTACTCCTAGCTTGCTAAGGGATTCTGTGAATTTTCAATAATGAGTTAATATCTCATCTATATTGAATGTTCTGTGTATTATCATTTTATTTTACTTTCATAGATACTTGTATTGGTGTAGACACTTAAGCAGTATTTACAATACAATATTTTCTATTATAAAGCCAATGTTCCGTGGTGATAAAACAACTGTACTTTTATAGACCTATTCAGAGTGTCCTCTTAATTTTTATTTTTAATTTTTTAAGTGTTTTAATTTTTGTGTTTGTTTTGGGGCCACACCCAGCGGTGCTCAGGGGTTACTCCTGGCTATCTGCTCAGAAATAGCCCCTGGCAGGCACTGGGGGATCATATGGGATGCCAGGATTTGAACCAATGACCTTCTGCATGGAAGGCAAATGACTTACCTCCTGCTATCTCTCCGGCCCCGTGTTTTAATTTTTTTAATTTATGAAATTGCTATGAAGTACAATGTTATAAATAAATTTTCTTTATTCTCTTCCTCCTTACTAAACTCTGTATCTGTAAAATTGACATATTTCATGTATATTGGTAAAGAATTTAAAAATATTTTATTAATAATGACAGAGAAAACATCATGATTATCAGAATTAAATCCAAGTGCAAAATAAAATTAATGCTATATATATAATATATATGATATATAATCCTCAAGTTGAAAAGTCACTTACGTAAATGAGAATAAGCATTATTGTATTAAATTATTTAATTTCTTTACATAGATTAAAATCATTTAGTAATCAATCATCACTTTTACTAATTTATTTTCATTTTTAAATAATTTTTTATTCAAGCACCATGGTTACAAAAATGTTCATTGTTGGGTTTTAGTCATCAAATATACACCCCCTTTCACTAATGTAACTTTCCCACCACCAATGTTCCCCATTTTCCTCCTCTCCTACCTCTGCCTGTCTTTGGGACAGGCATTTTATTTCTCTCTCTATCATTGTCATGGTAGTTTGTCAGTGCAATTAATGCTCTAACTGCATTCACCACTCTTTGTGGTAAGCTTCAGTCATGGGCTGATCCTTCTAGTCCTCATCTCTATTGGCTCTGGATACTATTGTCAGACTGTCTTTGTTTTTGTTATCATAGCTCACAGATAAGTAGAACTATTCTATGTCTATCCCTCTCCCTCTGACTCATTTCACTCAGCTTAATAGTCTGATAATTCCATTTGCCATTTTTAAGTTTTGTTGAATCAAGAAGTATGAAGAAAATTTATTATGTGCCAAAGTAACAAGCTGGGGGGGGGGGGGGGGAAATTGGTGTAATTTGGTCACACCGGTAGCAGGATTAGTTTTGGAACACTGCATTCCTGAACAAACTGTATTATGAGCTGCTTTATAAGTCATGGTGTTGGAATTAGAATTTAAAAATATAGGTTAAAGTTATAAAAAATGATGTAAAAGACTGATAATAATATTAATAAATTACCTCCAAGAGACATGGAGTCCAGAATCTTCTGTGATATTGTAATATCATCTTGCTTCTGTTTTGTTGTTTTTTTTTGGGGGGGGGGAGGTTGATTAGGGGCAACATCTGAAAGTGTTCAAGACTTACTCCTGGCCCTATACTCAGAGGTCACTCCTGGTGGTGCTCAGAGGACCATATGTGGTACAGGGATGGAATCAGGGTTACCTGATTATAAGACCAATGCTTTATTCCCTATACTGTCTCTCTGGCCTCTTGGAAATTGATCCCAAAAAGAGGGTTTATCCCTTTAAGAACAAAGAATCCTCTCTATTAGACTCTGGTTTCAAATTGAGAAGCAATTGCCCTAGGGGCAAAAGAACCCAAGCTGGAAAAAGGTGCTTAGTTGGTGTGGCAGGTTGATATTGGTGATTGTGTTGATGGTGACTGCTGGGTTTTCCAAAAGGCTTTGCTGTAAGACCCTGGCTTCCTTCCTACCTGTTTTGTCCTATTAAGTTCTTTCACAGAAAAACCCATCTGGCCAGAATCATTCCTGCAACATGACAGGAGGAAGGTGTTTTCATTACACTGGCCCCATTCTGTCTCTTCTAGAACTGTTCCATGCTGTGACAGGGTCTAAATATAGAGTTGAAATCTTCTGTTCTTGACTTAGGAAGGGAACAGAGTTCAGCAGGTTGGGGAACCACAACTCTAGAAAAAGGGTCAAATATGTCATGATTTTTTTAAGTATAATAAAAAAATTGTGGGGAATGGGATATATGGATAGATATACCTATGAAGAGTCCAGAAATGGGCACCCCCTAAGAGAATTGCCTACACACACATACACAGAGACAAGGGAAAACAAAACATTGCAAGAACACTTTTTTATCATTACCTTATTTAAGTACAATGGTTTATGAAGTTATTTATAATACAATTGTTTCTAGCATTCAATGTTTTAACACCATTTTCACCACCAGTAGAACATTCCCTCTAATATTGTGCCCAATGACCCACCTACACCCAATATTGCTTCCTTGGAAGACAACAACATAATTTATGCTGTTTATTACAACTAAATGGTAATGGAGTTACAAAAATAAAACCAATGAAAGAAAATTTGTGAAAATTGTTATATCTCACGTTGTCTGAAGGTTGAATAAACCGTTTGCTGCTAGTTAAGCCTGTTGATTGTGTTTGTTGAGCTTAGGAGGCTTCTATGTTACTTTCCCATCTACTTTGCTATGCTCCTACTAGAGTGTCAGGATTAAGAAATTGGGTGGTGGGCTTTCTGACCCCTGCAGGAGCCGGCTCAGAGAGTTCCTAGGATCCTATATCAATTTGATCCCATCATTTTTCATCGACCAGGTAGGCAGTCCAGCCCAAATGCGGTTCCATCTCCTGCCTTTATAAAGCCCTGCATCACTCCATTTTTGGCTTTCTGACCCCTGCTGGAGCCAGCTCAGAGAGTCCCCAGGATCCTATGTCAACTTGATTTCATCATTTTTTCACCGATCAGGGAGAAGCACGGCTGCTTCACTCTCTCTGCGGCTGCACACATCTCACAAGCCATGAACCCCACCGCAATACAAGCCATGAACCCCAACCGGGTCAATGGGGAAACAACGCCAGACAACAGCAAGCATAGAGAATGAAGATGGCAGCTCTGATATCCCAGAGAATACCAATCACATAGATAACATGTCAGACAAGGAGTTTAGAGTATTAATATGGAGGATGTTCATAGAACTCAGAGAAAGAATTGATCAAGCTGAAGAGAACACAATTAAAAAAACTCCAAGCTGAAATAATAGGACTGAAAAACTCAGTAGATAAAATAAAAAACTCAATGCAAAGCCTCACAAACAGTGTAACAGATGCCGAGAACAGACTCAGCATGCTGGAAGATGAGATGCAGAACAACTCAATATAGCAGAAGAAATTGGAAAAGAACCTTAAAGCAAATGATCAAACCCTGAAAAAAAATACTCAAGGATGTGAACAGATGAAAATAGAAATCTTTGACAAATTCAACAGAAACATCATAAGAATCATTGGAGTCCCAGAGACCGAGGAAGAAAATCCCCATGAAGAATCAATAGTCAAAGACATCATTACAGAGAAACTTCCATGTGGCATGCAACCATATTCTGTATGCCCAAATACTACCAGCTAGAAGAGACCTCAGGAAAAGCACCCTAAGACACATCCAAGTCACAGTGACAAATCCCACAGATAAAGATACAATTCTGAAAGCTGCATGATCGAAAAGAGAAATTGCATTCAAAGGATCATCCTTCAGATTTATAGCAGACATGTCACAAGAAACTCTCAAGGCCAGAAGACAGTGGTGGGATATTGTGACAAGACTGAGTGAAATGGATGCTTCACCTAGAATACTTTACCCAGCCCAACTCATGTTCAGGTTTGAAGGAAGAATTCATAGCTTCACAGATAAGCAACAGCTCAGAAACTTTACAGATGCAAGACCAGCCTTAAAAGAAACGCTGAAGGGCCCGGAGAGATAGCACAGTGGCGTTTGCCTTGCAAGCAGCCGATCCAGGACCAAAGGTGGTTGGTTCGAATCCCGGTGTCCCATATGGTCCCCCGTGCCTGCCAGGAGCTATTTCTGAGCAGACAGCCAGGAGTAACCCCTGAGCACAGCCGGGTGTGACGCAAAAACCAAAAAAAAAAAAAAAAAAAAAAGAAACGCTGAAAAGTTTATTTTAAAACAAGACAGACCAATAGAAACACCAAATTTATACACAAGGATGACACCGAACCCCATAACTATCATCTCCCTCAATGTCAATGGTCTAAATGCACCAGAGAGAGACACAGAGTGGCAAAATGAATCAAAAAGATGAATCCAACCTTCTGCTGCCTACAAGAAACACACCTAAATAGTCAGAACAAACATAGACACAAAATCAAAGGCTGCAGGAAAATCATCCAAGAAAA
The DNA here is from genome assembly GCF_024139225.1 of Suncus etruscus. Taxonomy (NCBI): domain Eukaryota; kingdom Metazoa; phylum Chordata; class Mammalia; order Eulipotyphla; family Soricidae; genus Suncus; species Suncus etruscus. The sequence goes on from NC_064864.1 coordinate 72,545,864, forward strand.
CAACACCCTTGAAAAAGCTGGAGAGTTGGGGCCGGGTAGGTGGCGCTGGAGGTAAGGTGTCTGCCTTGCAAGCGCTAGCCAAGGAAGGACCGCGGTTCGATCCCCCGGCGTCCCATATGGTCCCCCCAAGCCAGGGGCGATTTCTGAGCACATAGCCAGGAGTAACCCCTGAGCGTCAAACGGGTGTGGCCCAAAAAACCAAAAAAAAAAAAAAAAAAAAAAAAAAAAAAAAAAAAAAAGAAAAAGCTGGAGTGGCTATATTAATATCAGATGACACAAATTTTAGACTCAGGAAAGTTGTAAGGGACAAAAATGGATACTTTGTACTAATCAAGGGATATGTGCAACAGGAAGAAATCAGACAATTTAACATCTACACACCCAATGAGAGACCAGAAAAATATCTCATACAATTATTGACAAATTTGAAAGAGGATATCAATAATAACACAATAATTGTGGGAGACCTCAACACAGCCCTGTCAACACTTGATAGGTCAACCAGACCGAAACCAAAAAAAACATATACTAGCCTTGAAAAGAGAAATGAAAGAGGCCTAATATATATATATATATATATATATATATATATATATATATATATATATATATATATATATATATAAAACACTTCATCCCCAGAAACCTGGATACATGTTCTTCTCCAATGTACATGGATCATTCTCCAGGATAGACCACATGCTGGTACATAAAACATACCTCCATAAAATCAAGAGGATAGAAATTTTGCAGGCTACCTTCGCTGACCACAAGGCTCTGAAATTAGATGTGAACTATAAAGGGACACAGAAGAAAAACTTTAACACCTGGAAATTAAACAACCTACTACTGAACAACCAGTGGGTCCGAGATGAAATCAAAGAGGAAATCAAAACTTTTCTGGAAACAAATGACAATAAAGACAGAAACTAACAGAATCTATAGGACATGACAAAAGTGGTCCTGAGAGGAAAATCTATAGCTTTGCAGGCACACATCAGGAAGGAAGAAGGGGCATACCTAAATAGCCTAATAGCGCAGCTTATAAAATTAGAAAATGATTAACAAAAGGACCCAAAAGTAGGGAGACAGAAGGAAATAACAAAGCTTAGAGCAGAAACCAATGAAATGGAAACTCAAAAAACAATCTGAAAGATCAACAAAAGCAGAAGTTGGTTCTTTGAAAAAATAAACAAGATTGATAGACCATTGGCAAAACTCACAAAGAGAGAAACTTGAAACCTGTATCAGAAATGAAGAGGGGAAGATCACTACAGATATTGCAGAGATTCAAAGGGTAATCAGACTACTTTGAGAAACTCTATGCCACCAAATATGAAAACTTGGAAGAAATGGATAAATTCTTGGACTCACATAACCTTCCACTGTTGAATAAGGAGGACGTAGCATATCTAAACACACCCATCACTATTGAGGAAATTAAAATGGCAATCAAAGGTCGGCCTAAAAACAAAAGCCCAGGCCCAGATGGTTTCATTAATGAATTCTTTAAAACCTTTCAAGAGGAACTACTACCAATCCTGGCCAGGCTCTTTCATGAAATTGAAAAAATGGGAACACTTCCAAATAGCTTTTATGAACCCAACATCACCTTGATACCAAAACCAGACAGAGATACTGCCAAAAAGAAAATTATAGACCAATATCCCTCATGAACACAAATGCAAAGATCCTCAACAAAATCCTAGCAAATAGGATCTAATGCCTCATCAAGAAGATCATTCACAAAAAAAAAAAAAAAAGAAGATCATTCACTACAATCAAGTAGGTTTCATCCCAGGAATGCAAGGGTGGTTTAACGTTCGTAAATCTATCAATATAATACACAACATCAATAACAAGAAAAATAAAAATCACATGGTCATATCAATAGATGCATAGAAAGCATTTTATAAGGTCCAACACTCATTCTTGATTAAAAAAAAACACTCAGCAAAATGGGAATGAAAGGAACCTTTCTCAATATGCTTAAGGCCATCTACCACAAGCCAATGGCAAATATTATTCTCAATGTAAAAATAAAAAGCCTTTCCTCTAAATTCTGGTATAAGACAAGGCTGTTCTCTCTCACCACTCTTATTCAACATAGTACTGGAAGTACTTGCTATAGCAATTAGGCAAGAAAAAGATATCAAGTAAATCCAGATAGGAAAGGAAGAAGTCAAGCTCTCACTGTTTGCACATGACGTGATACTCTACTTAGAAAACCCTAAAGACTCTACCAAAAAGCTTCTAGAAACAATAGATTTATATAGCAATGTGGCAAGCTACAAAATTAACACACAAAAATCAATGACCTTTTTATATATCAATAATGATAGGGAAGAAATGGACATTAAGAAAATGACCCCAATCACATTAGTGCCACACAAACTCAAATATCTTGGAGTCAACTTGACTAAAGACATGAAGGACCTAAACAAAGAAAACTATAAAAACACTGCTCCAGGGCCCGGAGAGATAGCACAGCAGTGTTTGCCTTGCAAGCAACCGATCCAGGACCAAAGGTGATTGGTTCGAATCCTGGTGTCCCATATGGTCCCCCATGCCTGCCAGGAGCTATTTCTGAGCAGACAGCCAGGAGTAACCCCTGAGCACCGCCGGGTGTGGCCCAAAAACAACAACAACAACAACAAAAAAAGCACTGCTCCAAGAAATAAGAGAAGACACACGGAAATGGGAACACATACCCTGCTCATGGATTGGCAGGATTAACATCATTAAAATGGCAATACTCCCCAAAGCATTGTACAGATTTAATGTGATCCCTCTAAAGATACCCATGACATTCTTCAAAGAAGTGGATCAAACATTTCTTAAATTCATTTGGAACAATAAACACCCTTGAATAGCTAAAACAATCCTTGGGAAAAGGAATATGGGAGGCATTATTTTCCATAATTTTAAACTGTATTATAAAGCAATAGTTATCAGCATGGTATTGGAATAAAGACAGACCCTCAGATCAGTGGAATAGGCTTGAGTACTCAGAGAATGCTCCCCAGACATACAATCACTTAATTTTTGATAATGGAACAAGAATTCCTAAATGGAGCAAGGAAAGCCTCGTCAACAAGTGGCATTGGCACAACTGGTTAGCCACTTGCAAAAGAGTGAACTCAGACCCCCAGCTAACACCATGTACGAAAGTAAAATCCAAATGGATAAAGACATTGATATCAGACCTGAAACCATAAGGCATATAGAACAACATGTAGGTAAAACACTCCATGACATTGAGTCTAAGGGCATCTTTAAGGAGGAAACAGTACTCTCCAAACAAGTGGAAGCAGAGATAAACAGATGGGAATATATTAAGCTGAGAAGCTTCTGTACTTCAAAGAAAATAGTGCCCAGGATTCAAGAGCCACTCACTGAATAAGAGAAACTATTCGGGGCCGGAGAGATAGCATGGAGGTAAGGCGTTTGCCTTTCATGCAGGAGGTCATCGGTTCGAATCCCGGCGCCCCATATGGTCCCCTGTGCCTGCCAGGAGCAATTTCTGAGCCTGGAGCCAGGAATAACCCCTGAGCACTGCCAGGTGTGACCCAAAAACCAAAAAAAGAGAAACTATTCACCCAATACCCATCAGATAAGGGGCTAATATCCAAAATATACAAGGCACTGACAGAGCTTTACAAGAAAAAAGGCATCTAACCCCATCAAAAAATGGGGAGAAGAAATAAACAGACACTTTGTCAAAGAAAAAATACAAATGGAAAAAAGGCACATGAAAAAATGCTCCACATCATTAATCATCAGGGAGATGCAAATCAAAACAACTATGAAGTACCATCTCACACCACAGAAATTGGCACGCATCACAAAGAATGGCAATGAGCAAAGGAACTCTTATTCGCTGCTGGTGGGAATGCCGTCCAGTCCAATCTCTATGGAAAGCAATATGGAGATTCCTCCAAAAACTGGAAATTGGACTCCCATATGATCCAGCTATACCACTCTTGGGACATACCCTAGGAACATAAAAATACAATACAAGGGCCCAGAGAGATAGCACAGCGGCGTTTGCCTTGCAAGCAGCTGATCCAGGACCAAAGGTGGCTGGTTTGAATCCCGGTGTCCCATATGGTCCCCCGTGCCTGCCAGGAGCTATTTCTGAGCAGACAGCCAGGAGTAACCCCTGAGCACCACCGGGTGTGACCCAAAAACCAAAAACAAAAACAAAAACAAAAAAATACAATACAAAAACCCTTCCTCACACCTATATTCGTTGCAGCACTATTTACAATAGCCAGACTCTGGAAACAACCAAGATGCCCTTCAACAGATAAATTGCTAAAGAAACTGTGGTACATATACACAATGAAATATTATGCAGCCATCAGGAGAGATGAAGTCATGAAATTTTCCTATACATGGATGTAACTGGAATCTATTGTGCTGAGTAAAATAAGTCACAGGGCGGGGGACGCAGAATAGTCTCACTTACCTATGGGTTTTAAGAAAAATAAAATACATTTTTGCAGTAATTCTCAGATAGAAAAGAGAGGAGGGCTTTAAGATCCAGCTCACTACATGAAGCTCACCACGAAGAGCGATGGGTGTTGTTAGAGAAATAACTACATTGAGAACTATCATAACAATGTGAATTAACGAGGGAAGTAGAAGCCTGTCTAGAGTACAGGCGGGGTTGGGTGGGGAGGAGGGAGATCTGGGGCATTGGTGATGGGAATGTTAAAAAGAAAAAAAAAAAAGAAATTGGGTGGTGTATCATGCAGTCAGGCATGCCAACGACTGTACTCTGGAGGTAGTGCTCATGATTGGAGATGACTCATATGATCTGAGAGGGGAAAAATAACTAACTTGGTCTCAAGTTTTTGGCAAAGATGAAGACAAGATTGAACTGTTTGTACTGAACCCAATTGAATAGAAAAGGAAAGGCATAACAAATAAAATTGCATGTTGCTAAAGTAACTCTATATACTTTATGTCAGCTTTCTTATCATGCCTTGAATTATTTAGGTAAACCTCATTTTAATTCAAAAGGGACATTTGACAAATTTTATATATTGGTTTGGAAGATGTGTTGCTTTGGTTAAATGGATAAGTGCTACTTACATCATCTCTTTGCTATATTCATGCACCACTTTTATCTCTCCTTCATGTCATCTTTTAGCTATTTCTATCTCCCCATCTGTGTTTATTCTGTCTAGTAATCTATTTACTGATAATTCATTCTTATTTGTTCTTCTATCATTTATCATTCTTATTATCCATTATCCACTTTTTCTTATAATTATTTTCTATTCAAATATCATCCATCTACCCATCATCTCTACCCAACATTATTTCTCTACTATCATTCTATCTAAATATTAATGTGTCTGCCTGCCTTCCATTTACCACAAAATATCATCATCTAGTCTTTGCATCTCGCTTTCTCTTTAGAGCTCCACTAGTCCAGGCTCTTGCTCAAACCACTTGTTCCTGGTTGCACTATCTTTTCCTTGTTGGAGTCTCTGTAAATGATGCTGGTGAAGTCAGATCCTGATATAGAAGAGGCCAGATCCCTGGTGAGAAGAGTACTCTCAAAGAAGCATTCACCAGCCACTTCAGGAGAGTAGGTCAGTTTATTGTAGGTAGTAAATGGATATTTATATTGGGGGAGAGTAAGGTGTGAACTCTGTATAAGCCAATAAGAATGTGAGAGGAGATTAAAACATGGTGTGTGCTTCTGTATGTAGGAAACAGGGTAAAGGGACTAGGGAAAGCAGCATGTGTGCCCTGGGTGTTAAAACAGGTTATGTGCTTAAGGTGACTAGCTACAACTCTCCTTAGAGACATTTAATGATTTTTGTAGGCATATCTGCTACATTGCTTACTGAAGCTCCCACTAGGGTGGCATCAGTGACCACTGATGCCTCAGCAGGAGTGTGACACCCCTTTGGTTCCTGAGGTGATTGCTATGTCTGTGATAGGTGTCACTAGTCCTGCCCTATTATATGTGGCCCAGCACTGAGACTAGGAACCTTGACACTCCATGTTCAGCTCTTCTGCCATTGGCCCTATCCAATTTCCAGAACAAACTCAGCAAGAAGAGAACCTGGTTTGGGTCCAACCCTGGTTCCCACCATCCCCACAAACAAGTTGGCATGAAAGGCTATGGGCAGCTACTTCTACCATGGAAACAGGCTTATCAAGGCCTGATTCATGGGACTTATGTACTACTCACCATCACTCTGGAAACAGATGTTCCTGTGGGCAGGAAGGTGGGGCCTGCATAGACCCTCGGGGTAGAGGGTGAGGGCAGTTTTGGGCATTGAAGTGGCTATCACAGTTGTTGCAGAAACCCAAGCCAGCTATTCACAGTGAAAGAGGAAGTAGGAACTTTCAGTTCAAGAGGTCATGAGAGCTGCAGAGGCCCCAGGACTCAGAGGCACTGGGCTGTAGAGGCATAAGGGCCATGACTGGGATGGTGATCATATGAGGGGGCTTTTATGTGAGGTGGCACTCATGATTCCAGGGGAGACTGTGGATGAGCCCCTCCTAGAAGCCTTATCTGATGGTTACTCTCAGTTGGGGAATTCTGGCCTCAGCTGGACTCCCCAATGGGATTTGGAGATGGGCCTGGCCTGTTCCAAGTCTGCTCTGCCCTCCTTCTCCATTGGCAAGGCCTGCTTTCTCACCAGGGTTTCCTGTTTGTGGGGCACATCTGTGCTTCTGTTCTCCCACCAGGCAGTGTGTAAGAAGGGCAGGTCCCTGGCTGGGTCCCAGCACTATCCATGGGTTGAGAGGCCCACACTTCCCCTGGATGAGGCCCTGGCTAGGGCATGACACTTTCTCCCAACTGGACTGGCTCAGGACCTGTATATAGCACAGTGACTATGGGTGGAGGGGAAGGTGCAGAATAGAGCAAATTATGACTGTCATCAACCTGGTGATTGGAGGAGCAGAGGCCCCAGGGAGCCCAGCAGAGGGCCAGGTTCGGCTGTCTCCATGATGCTAGCACAGATTCTGTGCCCTGTAGCTTGCAGCCAACACTCTGCAGGCAGAGAGACTGCCAGTTCATAGTGACCAACCCCTAAAGATGTGGAGCTTCAGCCTGCAAGAAGCACCTGGGCACTAAGGAGACTGCGAGGACACAGACAAGTAGATGACTGTTCCTGAGGGACACCTGGTCACTAAAAGCCCCAGGAGGACACAGACAGGCTTCCAGGAAGATGAGTGGCTGGCAGAAAGGGGTCTGGAGCAGTACATGAAGGGCCTTCAGGCAGCAAAACCTGTATCTGAGGTGGGGGGGGTGTGGAAGGCAGGAGGTGAGAGGTTGCAGAAAGCAGGTGGGGAAAACCATGGTGAGCTGGGGGACATTCAAAGAATACAGAGAAGGTGAAAGGTAGGTGTGTCTTTCCCAAGTTCTGGGGAGCAGAGTCCAGCACTTGTGGGGTACTGAGGCAATGAGATATATGTCTCTGTGACAGAAATGGTCCCTCATTGCAGAGCTGGTCACTCTAGACCCTCCTAGAACATGTCCAAGACAAGGCCAGGAGGACTCGGGCAGGCACAGACAACATCAGACTACAAGAAACTACATACTAGTCACAATGACAAATCCCACAGATAGCGATAGAATACTGAAAGCAGCAAGATCAAAAAGGGAAATTACATTCAAAGGAGAATTATTGTATCTGATGATGAATCTGACTTTGAAGCATTTTAAATAAATATTGTTACCGGTAATTTTATTTCGACATTGTGTTTATACCAGCTTACATTGTTAATAAGTAATTTTTATCATGGCTGCACATGTTCAACAACATTTTTGTCAATTACAATGCTTGGTGTGAAACAAAATTTCATACCAATTTTTAATTGAAAATTAGTATACATGGGTGCACTTTATACTCGAATAAATACAGTATTTCCACATGGTCAGAATCTATAAATCCCAGGTGAATTATTATGCCTTTGAACATTAAACTGCTTTTTCCTTAAGTAATCCCACAGTCTCTTGAGGGACTGACCCTTTTATGCCAGATCTAAACTTATAAGGGCATTGAGCTGGAAGAATGGTCAAGTCCTCCAGGCAAGGAATATCAAAACTGCAGCTTCCTTAAGTGTCAGGCTTTAACTAGCTTAAACTGCAGGATATTCTCTTGGTCTGGGCTAAGAAGCTGAACTATTTATAAAAAGGTTCCCTGATATTGAGGGCCCAGGAACTGACCCAGTCCCAGTTTCCCAAAACAGGTTGATTATCTTGGTTTCAAAGGAGAGTGTTCTTGAGTGGGAACAAAAAGAGATTGTAATCTGCATTGTATTCTTAAATGCCCCATATTGTCGCATGTAAAGTATATGTCCTGGCCTCATGAGATAGGCTTTGGGTCCTTTCCCTGGTTTCTGGAGAGATTGTAAGGTACTGAATGACAGTCTCTTGCCCAATGAAATTCCTTCCTACACCTTGAGCAAGGACCAGGTGATTTTCTTGGGTGAAAGCCATTGATCTGATTTCCTGGAATTTACCTCTGAATAGAATTTGCTGTTAGAGGTGCAATAGTGAGGAGTGAAGAGGGTAATTGTAAGCCCCATCATTTCTACCAGCAAGTAGAAATCTCTCTCCCTAATTGGGCATAAAATAGCCTGGGGGCCAGTGAGCTGGCGCTAGAACGCCTTGGAAGTGCTGGCCAAGGAAAGACCGATGTTCGATCCCCCAGCGTCCCATATGGTCCGCCCAACCCAGGGGCAATTTCTGAGTACTTAGCCAGGAGTAACCCCTGAGCATCAAATGGGTGTGCCCCCCCCAAAAAAAAAGAGAGCCTGGCAATATTCATTGGCATTGTCAAAGTCGAAGATTTTTGTCAAGAGATTTTGAATTTCAGTATTTTTAAATTTTCTGTCAATTTTTCCACAAATTCTGTATATGGCTCTGTAGCTTCCTGAATAATCTTTGTATACCCTTGAATGTGGTATTGGAGTCTATTTTTCCCAAGTCTTCAATGCAAGTTCCCTACAAGTTTTAAAACATCATGAGATAGTCTTGCCTGCCTATTTACTTCTTTCCTACTTTCCTTCTCCTATAAGAATTTTATTAAGATAATGTGACTCCTGCAACCCTTATTCCAGAGTGATCTATGCTATTAATTTACTCTTAGAATTTTTCACAAATCACATTTTCCATTGTAACTATTGAGAAGCACTCAAACAGGACTTTGCTACAATGTTAAATTACTGGTGTATCCAACACTCACCATCATTTCAGGTACCAAGGTATTCAACACAAAACGGATAAATAGGACCATACTCTGAGCACACTTTCTTAAATCTACTGAGGTAATCCATGTTCAAACCTTCATAGTTTGAAATTTGATTATTTTCCTGATGGGGAGACTTTATTTCTGATACTGTGTTATTACTAATATTCCTAAGAACTCTCCCTTGTGTGGAGGTAGATTAATTTCACACTCTCTAAAAGGCTGAAGTCGAGAGATGGTGGGTGAGAATCTTACAGATCTGCCTTCTGATTGGGCCATTTCAATATCATTTTATTTGATCTGTAAACCAATATCCTTGAGATAAAATGCTAAAGGCTCTATTGGTCTTGCTCCAGTATGGGGAGGTAGAACACCAACCTCAGTGCTTTGGACTTGACTACGTGTGATTACTGGAAATGCTTCTCTGTTCTTTGGCTTTACAGGTCTTTCAGAACTATTAGAAAGAACTTCAGAAACTTTTAAAACAAGGCTAGAATAATCATCCCATGCCTCGGCAAATTTTAATGAGAGGTTAGATAATTCGACCCATATCTTTTAATTCTCCTAATCCATACAAAATGAAAAAAATAAATAAAGGAAAGCCACCACTAATGCAGTTTTCATGAGGATCCTTCAACCAAAGCCCAAGCAAATAACATCACATTGAACCAAAGAGTCATAAGCTTAAAAATCCAGATGGAGCTTTTTTCTGCTGAGCCTGCCTAGACACTCCAAGGACTATAACCTCTCTAGGACCCACACCCGGTAAGATGTCCCCACCCAACGCACGTGGGGCCAATTCCTGCCATGTGATTGGGTACCCAGAGACTTATAAAGTAAGGCAGCCATGCTCTCTGTCTCTTTTCTGCTGAGCCTGCCTAGACACTCCAAGGACTATAATCTCTCCAGGACCCACACCCAAAACGCAGCCGCTCCGCTTCACTCCGCGGCCACGCTTATCTTGTAACCCCTGAATTCCATTTCTGTACATTTTAAGAAGCAATCTACAGCCTTGCCAATGGAGTAATTTTGCAGTACACCCCCATATTTACAGAAATCAAGATGGCTCCTCTAATAATCTAAAAAGTAGGAAACAAATAGGTATCCTCTCAAATAAGAAGTTTAGAGTAGAATTATGGAAAAATGTTCAGGGAGCTCAAAAAAAGCATCAATAGACTTGACTGGAGCAAAATTAAGCATCAAGAAGATTTGTCAACTGAAATTAGAAATTTTTACACTGAACTAAGAGATCAGAAAAACTGAGCTTATGCAAGTGTTGCCTGGCAGGTTTGGGGAGATCCCATGCCAGAGCCTTTCTCCCTAGCCTGGGGAGTGCTGGGAGGTTTGGCAGGCCCCATAACCTACCCCCTTTTCTCCAGGCCCTACTTGGGTGCCAGCTCAGGTGGCCAGAAGTAGGTTAAGGTGGACTCTTAGTGGCCCTCAGGCTTCCCCCCTCCCTCTGTACTCCAGGGGGCAGGTGCACGGGGAGGAGGGCAGGCAGACATCTGGCTTCTGGTTTCCTCTTTGATTCTGGAGACTAGCTCTTGCCAGGTATGGGGTTTGGGGAGGCCCCATACCGGAGCCCTTCTCCCTGTCCTGGGGAGTGCTGGGAGGCTTGGCAGGCCCCCAGCCATCCTTGTCTTTTTCCCCTGACTCCAGGCCTTCCCTGGGTGCCAGCTCAGATGGCCAGAAGTGGGTTCAGGTGGACTCTTAGTGGTCCTCAGGCTTCCCCCCTCCCTCCGTACTCCAGGGGGGAGGTGCATGGGGAGGAGGGCGGGCAGACATCTGGCCTCCGGTTTCCTCTTTGATTCTGGAGACCAGCTCAGGCTTCCCCCCTACCTCTCCCTACACTAATGGAAATGTGCTTTGGGAGGAGGGTGGGCCGTTTTAGTACTGGTTTATGTTGGGACAGTCACTGGAATTTTTTCTCCTTGTTTTCCTATTGATAGTATTGTATGCATATATTTTATATATCCATAACATCCATCTTGTTTTGTGACCTTGCTACTACCCTACAAATCTCATTTCTAATATTTTACTGCCTCAGTCCCAACCTTTATTTACCCCCATCTTCCCATGTAGGTGCAGCTCATGACATGAAGCTCACCACATAGAGTGATAAGTGCAGTTAGAGAAATAACTACATTGAAAACTATCATAACAATGTGAATGAATGGGGGAAAAGAAAGCCTGTCTCGAGTTCAGGTGTGGGTGGGGTGGGGAGTAGGTAGATCCGGGAAATTGGTGGTGGGAATCCTGCACTGGTGAAGGGGGGTGTTCTTTACATGACTGTAATCATACAACTACAATTATATTTGTAATCATGGTGTTTAAATAAAGATAATTTAAAAAAAAATCCAGATGGAGGTGGCGCTAGAGGTAAGGCATCTGCCTTGCAAGCACTAGCCAAGGAAGGACCGAGGTTCGATCCCCTGGTGTCCCATATGGTCCACCCAAGCCAGGGACAATTTCTGAGCACTTAGCCAGGAGTAACCCCTGAGCATCAAATGGGTGTGGCCTGAAAAACCAAAAAAAAAATCCATATGGTGAAATTCACCTGAGAAGCGATGAAATTAACATTTCACCAGTTGGTGGCAGAGTCCCTGTTTGATTCCTTTATAGTTTTATCTCCCTGTTTGGGCGCCATCTATAAGCGGAGCCTCAGGCTCCAAAACAAAGATCTGGTGAGACATGTGTCTGGAAGCAAACATTGATGCAGAAAATAATCCAGACAATGAAAAGGTACAAAAACAGGTTCAGGAAATCTAACACTCAAGTCAGAAATCCATTCACACAAGCCTGCTCCTTAGAAAGAAAGCAGCTTAGTGGAGGAAGACCAAAGAAATGAGTGCCTGCACATCACAAAGAACGAGAACAATCAGTGCTGGCAGGGATGTGGAGAGAAAGGAACTCTTTTCCACTGCTGGTGGGAATGCCATCTAGTCCAACCTCTATGGAAAGCGATATGGAGATTCTTCCAAAAACTGGAAATTGAGCTCCCATTCAACCCACTCCTAGGGATATACCCTAGGAACACAAGAATACAATACAAAAATCCCTTCCTCACACCTATATTTATTGCAGCACTATTCACAATAGTCAGGCTCTGGAAACAACCAAGATGCCCTTCAACAGATCAATGGCCAAAGAAACTGTGGTACATATACACAATGGAATATTATGCAGCCATCAGGAGAGATGAAGTCATGAAATCTTCCTATACATGTATGTACATGGAATCTATCGTGCTGAGTGAAATAAGTCAGAGGGAGAGAGCTAGACGCAGAATGGTCTCACTCATCTATGGGTTTTAAAAAAAATAAAAATCATTTTTGCAACAATCCTCAGAGACAATGAGTCGAGGGCTGAAACTTCCAGCTTACTTCATGAAGCTCACCACAAAGAGTGGTGAGTGCAATTATAGAAATAACTACACTGAGAAATACCATAACCATATGAATGAATGAGGGAACTGGAAAGCCTGTCTAGAGTACAGGTGGGGGTGGGGTGGGATGGAGGGAGATTTGGGACATTGGTGGTGGGAATGTTGCACTGGTGAAGGGGGGTGTTCTTTACATAACTGAAACCTAATCACAATCATATTTGTAATCAAGATGTTTAAATAAATATATTATAAAAAAAGATTATTTTAAAAAAAAAGCGTGACAGATGGAAAATCAAAACCAACATATAAAAATATAAAAATATAAAGAAACTATGTATATTCAGAGAGGAACTGTTCAAAAAATATATGAATAGAGTTTTTTTAAGGAGCTAGGTAACCAAAAATAAAGGAGCTAGGTATTCTAAATGTGAACAAATTTTGGAAATCTAGCTTTGAAACATGAGTATTTTAGATGGAAGGAAGCAAGTCAATGAAAAAATGTTGTATTGAGAAATGTAAGTAAATTTCAGATCAACTTTGTTAATAAACTGCATTCAAAAATGAAAAAAAGGAAATGTAAAAGTCACTAAACTTCCTGAAATCAACTGTCATGCTGTGTTCTGTAAATTTTCCATTTGTACTGGAACTGCTGAATTTGGGATCGGGCTCTCAACCTCTAGCCATATGGCCATGCTGGGTGCCCAGGCATATATGCTTGAACAATAAACCCCTTGCTTTTGCATGAAAAAAAAAAAAAAGAAATGAGTGCCTGCTTTCCTCAAACCCATGCTTTTATTCACAAGAACCAGGCCACACCCTAAAGTGGGAGAGGAATACCAAGTAGGGAATAATCCAATAATTCCATCACCAGATCACACCCTAGGGTGGAGTATGATTATTGATTAGAATGGGACCAATAATTCAACATATATGCTAACAATGAAAGAGAAGAGAAAGAAGCTCTTTTTTCCTCTCCCCCAAAGAAGTTCTTTCAAATCCATTCACAATTGTCTACCAAAATACCAAGTGCCTAGAAATAAATTGAACAAAAAAAATGCAGAAAACTATAAATCACTATTAAAAGAAGTAAAATAGCCAGAGTTTTGGGTCTGGGCAGGCAGTGAAATTTCAGCTCCAGTGAGCTGCCAGTGAGTCCCATGCCCTACCCCTTCCCCAAAGTGGAGGTCAGGCCTGGCACAGAAGGTGAGCAAAGTTGCAGAATTTAAAGACCCTTTTCATTCTTTCACTCTATTGATTGATGGGAGGCATTATGGCCTCCAAGGACAAAGACTCACGCTAAATCCATCCTCAGTTTGATGAATTCCCTCTGAAAGAGCAATACCCTCTGTGACATGACATTGAGAGTGGAGCAGAAAGACTTTCCCACTCACCTTATTGTGCTGTGCAGAATTTAAGGACTCCTTTCATTCTTTCACTCTATTGCTTGGTGGGAGGCATTATGGCCTGCAAGGGCAGAGACTCATGGTAAATCTATCCTCAGTTCAATGAATTTCTTCCAGAAGAGTAATACCCTCTGTGACGTGAGATTGAGTGGAGCAGACAGACTTTCCCACTTACCTTATTGTGCTGGCTGCCTGTAGCAATATGCCTGTGCTATATTCACCAGTGAGCTTTCAGAGAAGGGGAAACCTAACATTGATATCCACGGTTTAACTGCTTCCTCCATGGAAATCCTGCTGGACTTTGTGTACACAGATATACAATACATGTGAGGGAGGACTATGTACAAGAATTTCTCCCTGCAGCCTGTCTGCTTCAGCTGAAAAGTATAAAGCATGCTTGCTGTAAGTTCTTGGAAAGCCAGTTTAATCCTTCTAATCGTCTGGGCATTTGCAATATTGCTGAGACACAATTGTGTTGATCTCATGCAAGTAACAGAAGTGTTCAGTTAGAAGCATTTTCCAGAAGTGATACAGCATGAATAATTCATTCTTCTGAGTCAAGGTAAGGTGTAAAAACTGATCAAGTGTCGGAGAGATAGCACAGCGGCATTTGCCTTGCAAGCAGCCGATCCAGGACCAAAGGTGGTTGGTTCGAATCCCGGTGTCCCATATGGTTCGTGCCTGCCAGGAGCTATTTCTGAGCAGACAGCCAGGAGTAACCCCTGAGCACCGCCGGGTGTGACCCAAAAACCAAAAGAAAAAAACAAAAACAAAAAAAAAACTGATCAAGTGTGATGATATTTGGATAGATTCTGAGGAGCCAACCTTCGAGACTGTCATTAACTGAGTAAAGCATGCCAAGAAGGAGCGAGAATCCCTGCCTGACTTGCTCCAATATGTGTGGATGTCCCTGATCACTTCTAGGTACATCACGAATGTCATAGATGCTGAGCCTTTTATCCACTGTAGCTTGCAGTGCAGAGAGTTAGTGGATGAATCAAAGAAGTTTCATCTGAGGTCTTGAGTTTTGAAATCAGATGCAGGGCCCAAGGACCTGGGCTTATCTTGGAGCCAATGAGGTACTTCTGGTGGTTGGAGGCTTTGGAAGCCAGCAATCCCCCAATTTATGTGGTAGACAAATATGCCCCAAGACACAGGAGTAGAATTTTTTGCCAACCATCATTTGCAAGAGATGTTATGTGGCTTATGTGTCCCTGCAAGACCTAATCTATATAATTGGTGGTTATGATGGCTGTTCCCACCTCAGTTCAGTTGAATGTCTTGACTACACAGCAGATGAGGATGATTTTGGCATCCTGTGGTCCCCATTAATGTGCAGCGAGGCCTTGCTGGAGATACCACCATAGAGGATATAATCTATGTCTCTAGGGGATTTGATGAAAGCAGGCATTAGACCAGTATGAAGCACTGTGACCCAACTATTGACCAGTGGAGCATGCTGGGAGACATGCAGACAGCCAGGGAAGGTGCTGAACTCATAGTAGCTAGTGGTGTCATCTACTGTCTAGTTATTTGCTCTGGACACAGGGAGAGACAACACGTTGGGGAGGGCTTCTTCCAGAATTGTTTTTAAGCCTAAAATCTTGATCTGTCCCAGAACAATTTCCACTAACTGGGTTTATCTTTTTGTAGCAGTGGAAATAGAAAATCAGATTTCTCTTCAAGGTACTAGAATTCTTGTGGGGGGACTGGAGCTAATTAGTTGATGTACTCAACACAAGACAGACAGACTAATTGGCAAGAGTGTCTCCATTGTTTCCAAAGTAATCTTCGCCTTGTCTTTCAGGAGGATATGATGGCTTGAATATCTTAAATTCAGTTGATAAACATGATCAACACACCAGACACTGAATTAATGTTACACCAGTGGCCAGCAAATGTTCATGTTTTGGAGTAGCCCTGCTCTATGAGCACCACCTCCTTGGGCCATGAAAGTGCAGGGCCAGGTCAAGGGTCATCCAGAGCATCAGGGCATCAATGTCACACAGGGCTGGTCTGACCTGGGTTAGCAAGTCAAACCTGATCACACAGAACCTATCCATACAGTATCTACACAGCTACACCACGCCTGTCTATACAGCATCTGCACGGTTACACAGAGCCACAGACCAGTTGTACTTGCTTGAGCGCAGTGACACCACCTTCATGCCACAGTGCTCAAGTATTCCCTTGCCATCACCAGAGGCTATGCCTGCTGCCAGCACCCTCCTCCTGCACCCACAGCCACACCATGTGGGACCCTTGACACCCCATTGTGGGTGACAGATCAACACAAGCACAGGAACAGACAAGGACAGACACAAGATGGAATCAAAGAGGACCAGAGGGGACATGTAGACAGGGAGGACACAGAGAACAGGGACAGAGATGGCAGAAACAGGGTGTGACAGGGACAGAGGGCGGAGGAAAGGACATGAAAAGTGACAGAGATAGAAAGGGGAAGAATGGGAAACAGAGACCGAGAAATATAGAGAAAGAGCCATGGGGGGAGAGATAGATGGGGAGATAGATAGGGACAGGCAGAGAAACACGGTGGAGAGGAGCACGCAGGAACACGCATGTATCAGGTGCCTGGAGTACCTCATCACCATAGCCCCACACACACTAGGTCACTCACTTGCACTCACATTCATACACACACTCAGACATGCGTTCACACGCTCTTTCATACACAGGCTCACACACTCCTGAACTCTCACACCTTATAAATCACACGTGCACTTATACTCACAGATTTCTGCACACTCTCACACTCAGTCATGATGCATTTTTATCCATTCACACATTTCTGCACACTCACACTCAGTCATGATGCATCACACATCCACACACACTCATTCATACACATACTTAGATCCATACATATCACTCATGGTCATATGCTCCTGAACACTTTCACTCAGTCATACATGCACTCACACTCAGACACAGACATTTATCATTCTCAACACTCGCTCTCACTCACACATTTATCACACTCATGTGCGCACAATCTTTTTAAGGGGCAACTGATGGTATTCAGGGATGACTCCTGGCACTGGTCAGAGGAACATATAGGATACTGAGGATCAAAACCAGGTTATCCGGAGCCGGAGAGATAGCAAGGAGGTAAGGAATTTGCCTCTCATGCAGAAGGTCATTGGTTCGAATCCCGGCATTCCATATGGTTCCCCAAGCCTGCCAGGAGTGATTTCTGAGCATAGAGCCAGGAATAGCCCCTGAGTGCTAACGGGTGTAAGCCAAACAAAAAAACAAAAAACAGGGCCCGGAGAGATAGCACAGCGGCATTTGCCTTGCAAGCAGCCAATCCAGGACCAAAGGTGGTTGGTTCGAATCCCGGTGTCCCATATGGTTCCCCCGTGCCTGCCAGGAGCTATTTCTGAGCAGACAGCCAGGAGTAACCCCTGAGCACTGCCAGGTGTGGCCCAAAAAGCAAAAAATAAAAAATAAAAAAATAAAAAAATAAACAGGTTATCCACATACAATACAAATGCCTCACCCCTGTCCTATCACTCCATCCCTTGTGCACACACTGTTATACAAGACACCCACCCCCTCTCATGTCTGCACATTCATCTACTCACTCTCAGCCACACACAAGAATTCACAGAGAAATGGAGAGACTGTCCAGTACACAGGGTATTTGCCTTGCATGCACCAGCCCAGGATCAATTCCCAGCATCCCAGATGGTCCCCCCCAAACATCATCAGGTGTGATTCCTAAGTGCAGAGACAGGAGTAACCCTTGAGAACTGTCCGATGTGACCCAAAAAATCACAGAAACAAAAATGTTCATCTTCACACTCAGAGTTCACACATAAGCCGCCTACTTTTCTCACACACACTCACACTTGCTCATTTGCTCACAGCCACAATCTTTCCCACACAAGAACAGTCTCTCACAGCTATGCCCTCACATAGCCACGATCACAAAATCAAGGACTCATGCCCCCACTCTCACGCGCACTCATGGACACTTCTCGCACAAACTTTCACACACACACACTGAATGTCCCAATCACTCAGACTCATACCCACACCCACTGTCACACACTCATACGCACAATTCACACTCATGTGTGCTCACACACAGAAGTGCACCCACCTTCACTTATACCTATATACACAGAAATGTTTCCACTCTCATTTACACCTGCAGCATAGACATGTTCCTACAGAGTCCCACTCCCACCAGCATAGACATTCTCACACTAGACAAGCTCCCACACACATTCTCATTGTCCTTCACTCACACAGCTATATTCCCACACAGCCGCTCAAACTCACATCCGCACCATCACCCACACTTAACAGTATGGGACCACACACCCTCAATACACCATCAGCCACACTCACGGACATGTTCCCCCACACACTTACAATAACTACCGTACCCTCACTCACACCATCACCCACTCTCAGACACGGTCCCCCAAAACCTCATTCACACCCACCTCACACCATCACCCACCTCACAGACATGTTCCCACAAGCCCTCACTCAAACCTGCATTAACACCATTACTCACATTCACAAATGCTCCCACACCCCCTCACTTATATCATCACCCACACTCAGACGTGCTCCCACATACCCTTGCGCTCACTTCCACATTCACCATCACATCCACACTCAGACCATCACATGCACGCACAGACATGTTTCCACACACTCTCCATCAAACTCACACTCAGTATGACACCCAAAATTGTACCATCAGCCATATTCACACACACCCTCACTCACACTGTCTGCCACACTCACAGACACGCTCCTACACGCTTTCACTTATACCCAGACTATCACACCCAAACTCGCATTTAGACACTTACTTCACTCACAGATACATTTCTACATGTCCTCATACTCACATTCACAGACATATTTCCACACATACTCACACCCAAATTCACACCATCAGCCACACTCAGACATGTCCCTCACACATTCACTCATCCCCACACTGACTATCACAATCAAACTCACACTGTCACCCACATTCACATCTTCACTCACAAGCATATTCCTGCACACCATGATACTCACGCTCACTCACATGCCGTCAGGCTCTTGAGCTTGATATTCACCTAATTCCTGGGCTGTATGGACAGGTGAGAGGGTCTGGGCTGTGTGGGAGTGTAGGGAGGCCTCTAGAAAAGAATACACACCTGGGGCCTGGAGAGATAGCACAGCGGCGTTTGCCTTGCAAGCAGCCGATCCAGGACCAAAGGTGGTTGGTTCAAATCCCGGTGTCCCATATGGTCCCCCGTGCCTGCCAGGAGCTATTTCTGAGCAGACAGCCAGGAGGAACCACTGAGCACTGCCGGGTGTGGCCCAAAAACCAAAAAAAAAAAAGAAAAGAAAAGAAAAGAAAAGAAAAGAAAAGAAAAGAAAAGAAAAGAAAAGAAAAGAAAAGAATACACACCTGAGAAGAGCACACAGGCCTGAGCAGAACATATATACATGAGGGGAGCATACATACATGAGGGGAGCATGTGAGCCTGAGGGGAGCATGTAGGCCTGAGTGGAACATACACCTGAGAGAAATTGAGAGACCTGTGGAGAACACACAGACCAAGTGGAGCACATAAGCCTGTGGAAAATATATAGACCTAAAGAGAACACACAAAGCAGAGAGAAACATGCAGACCTTAAACAGTGATGGCGAACCTTTTTGAGCCGAGTGCCCAAATTGCCGCACAATACCCGGTCTTCTAATGGCCAGTTTGGCCTGTTGCCAGGTGAGCTGCAAGGCAGACACCGGCACACTCGCCTCTCACCGCGCTGCATATCTTAATTGCAGACCCCTTCCCACGTACCAGCTGCAAGGCCTTCGCATGCCACCACTGGAACGCGTGCCATAGGTTCGCCATTGAGGCCTTAGGAGATCACACAGGCCTAAGGAGAATACACAGGCCTGAGGAGAACACACAGACCTGAGGGAAACACACAGACCAGACTGAGGAGAAAACACAGGCCTGAGGGAAACACATAGGCCCAGGGAAAAACATAGACCTGAGGGGAATATACAGACCTGAGGGGAACTCACAACCTGAGTGGAGCACACAGGCCTGAGGGGAAAGCACGGGCCTGAGGGTAATACATAGACATGAGGGAAAAACACAGGCCTGAGTAGAAAACACAGGTCTTCAGGGAACACACAGACCTGAGGGTAATGCACAGACCTGAGGGGAACACATAGACCAGAGGGGAACACTTGGGCCTGAGGGGAATACAGAGGCCTGAGGGGAACACATAGACCTAAAAGGCATACAAAGGTCTGAAGGAAACATACATACATACATAAGGAAAGCATGTAGACCTGAGGGAACACACAGACCAGAGGAGAACACACAGGCCTTAGGGTAGCAAGAGTAGCTGGCCACTAGTTTAGTACAGAGAGACAGGGTAGAGAGAGTGAGATAGAAACAGAGACAGGGGCCCGGAGAGATAGCACAGCGGCATTTGCCTTGCAAGCAACCAATCCAGGACCAAAGGTGGTTGGTTCGAATCCCGGTGTCCCATATGGTCCCCCGTGCCTGCCAGGAGCTATTTCTGAGCAGACAGCCAGGAGTATCCCCTGAGCACCGTCGAGTGTGGCCCAAAAACCAAAAAAAAAAAAAAAAAACAGAGACAGAAAGGACAGAGACACAGGCAGGAGGAAGAAATAGCAAGAGAGATGAGGAAGGACAAGAAGTAAAAGTAAAGGAGCAGAAGGACAGGCAAACAGGGGGCCACACAAGGAGCTATAGCAGTGTGAAGGGGCTGTGGGACACTGAAGAGGGAAAAGCAGGTGGGTGTGAGAGCAAGTGGACGTGGTGAAGTTGGGGTGAAGGGATGAGGCTGTGGGTGGGGAGGGCAGAGTCCCCGAGGTTCTCTGTTGAGGGGCCCAGCTTCTCAAACACCAGTGCCCAGTGAGCCCGGGGGCCCGCCCTCGTGTAGGTCCAGGCCCTGAAGGCTGGTCTGGGCGCTGCTCCGGGGACCTACCACACAGACTCACTCAGAGCCAAGAAGTCACACAACACCAACTTGGAAAGATACAAGGTGCCAGCCTGGCCGACATCCCTGCGCTACAAAAGCACAGAACAACCCTGAAGCATCTCTGGGAGCAGAACCACATGGGTGCATGTGGCTCGAGTGCAGCTGGAGAGCCTCTTGCAAGCGAGGCATGCTTAGGGACATGGCTAGAAATGGTCTTTTGCTTCTCCAAAGCAAGGAAGCAACGTCAAGGCCCTGTGTTCAGACAGGAGGACACCAAGGAGCTGGAGGCACAGTGCCTCAGACGCATTGGGGGTGAGATGTGATGTGACTGTTCTCAGGAACCATCACACCAGCTTCATCTTGACCCTGTGGCCCAGATGGCAGCAACCAACTCTGAAAAATCAGGGGGTCGGGCCCGGAGAGATAGCACAACGGTGTTTGCCTTGCAAGCAGTCGATCCAGGACCAAAGTTGGTTGGTTCGAATCCCGATGTCCCATATGGTCCCCTGTGCCTGCCAGGAGCTATTTCTGAGCAGACAGCCAGGAGTAACCCTTGAGCACTGCTGGGTGTGACCCCCCCAAAAAAAAACAAAACAAACAAACAAATAAAAAAAAATCAGGGGGTCACCGGCTGGTCTCACTCATCAGTTAAAGGAGAGCCAAGTGAGAGCACAGGACGGAGTAAACGCAGTGCCCAGACCACCCCTTGACTCCAGACTGAGAAAGGAGAAGGGAAGAAATCAAGGCGGAAAGGAAGAAGATGAGAAAGGGAAATAACAGGGAACAGGGGTCTGGATTCAGTTCTATTAGGGCTGGGGAAAGCAGGACAGCCACACACCCAAGCACAGACTCAGCAACACTGACAACATGGATCTAAGTGCCACCACCCAACTCTGTCAAGTGCCTGGTTGGGGGATGAGGGATGACTGGGTATGGGAGCACTGGTGATGGGAGTTAACCCTGGTCCTGGGTTTCGTGTTGCAGTGTTACATGCCTCGAACTCGAGAATCAATTGGTAAGTACTGGTTCTTTAATTTAATTCAAAATCAACATTGGAGGGGCCGAGCGATAGCACAGCAGTAAGGCGTTTGCCTTGCACACAGCCAATACAGGACAGACCCTGGTTTGAATACTGGCATCCCATTTTAGTCCCTGAGCCTGCCAGGAGTGACTTCTGAGCAAAGAGCCAGGCATAACCCCTGAGGACTTCTAGGTGTGACTCAAAAACCAAAAAAAAAAAAAAGGAAAAATAACAACATTGGAAAACAAGTTAGTGTGTTGTTGTGAAGGGATGTGGCCATGCCTAGTGGCCTGGTAGCCTGGTAGAGTGGGGTGAGGGGCCTATGGGTATCAGGCTCTGCCCAGAGCAGCTTGGACATCACAGGCCTAAATGAAAGCATTTTTTATTTTTTTTATTTAAACCATTATAACTGGCCAGAGAGAGAGAGAGCACAGCTATAAGGCGTTTGCCTTGCATGCAGCCAATCCAGGACAGACCCGGCTCGATTCCCAGAATCCCATATGGCCCCCCGGCCTGCCAGGAGCTATTTCTTAGTACAGAGCCAGGCATAACCCCTGAGCACAACTGGGTGTGGTCCAAAATCCAAAATAAATAAATAAATAAATTGCCATTGTTACTGACAGTCACTCATAGGTGGTCTTAGACACACTGTCAGCACCAATTCCATGTCCACCTCCCTCCACCCATGGAAAGTCACTCAAGTTGCCCCTCACAGGTAACACAGTCTCTGACCCAAGCAGAGCTAATAGAGGCTGGGGGATTCTGGGGGCTCAGCAGGAACAGTTGAGGTCTGGGAGCCGCAGCAGGTGGGGATCATGGTTCTATTTCTGGAAGCAGCCTCAGAGAACCACATTGACGACTCTGGGTAGAACAAACAAGTATTTGCATGGCCCAGAATGAGTCACTAGGAGAAACTGAGACCAGCACTCACACCTGCATGGGGGGCAGGGACCAGGCCTGACAGCCATTCCCAGCACCCCCAACCCAGGGGGTCCCCTCCAGAGTGAATCATGAGGCTCACCAGCTCAGCTCCAGCAGTGTGGACACAGGCCAGACCCCGATGACACACTGAAGGAAGGGAGCAGTGGGGAAACCCTGTCTGTGGTGGCTCGTGGGGCCTGTGGGGGCTGGTGTTACAGAGGCCACAGTGAGCTCCAGGGGTTCCAGGAGCTCCAGTGGTCCAGAGTGGGGCCATCCACACCTCTAGTGAGGGTCACTCAGAACCGCAGGGTGTGGCCAGGAAGTGTGGGTGCAGCAGACTGGGGAGATGAGGGCCAGGCACCTCACAAGGGCAGTACTGCCCCCAAAACTGAACAGGCTCCAGAGATGCCCTAGTATCAGGACCCATGCTTCCCTCAGAATGCTCCCCATGAGCATATGTACTCTATTCAGGTCCAAATACTCCTATTAGGCCAATTCTCCCCTTGGGCTTATGTGCTCCCCTCAGGCCTATGTATTTCCCTCAGGGACCCCCATATGTCCCCACATCTCTGATCTGCACCCGCCAACACTGCTGTCCTCTCCCATTACTCCAGGGACCCTTGGGCCTCAGAGCTGGAGCTTGTCCTGCTCTGCCTGTACCCAGGCCTGAGTCCCAGTGACACACCTGTTAGGTAACCTGCGCCCCTGCACTGGCTCTGCCTCCCTGGCACTGACCCAGTGCCACATACAGATCCAAGCACTGTGTGTTTTGTCCCCAGCACCCTGGAGGAGCAGCCAGGCTGCTCAGCAACCCCTAAGCCACCCCAAAGATTAAGTATGTCGCTGACCTGCTCTGCCCCCACCCTTGCCCCCCTCCACCAGCCCCGATTCTGACCCAGGACTTTGGAGCTGCCCTCAGACTCCTGAAGGACATGTGTCCCTCACGACTGGACCCAGTCAGGATGGGAGCCTGCATCAGAGTGGTTGACACTGGCCCAAGCAGAGGCCAATGGCACCCTCAGCCCAGGTCTGAGGGGGACCCCAAGTCCAAGGGCATATGAGTGAGTGTGATGGTGAGGGCGTGTGAGAACATGTCTGTGCATGAAGGTGTGAGTGAGGCTGTGTGGCACATGCTTATTAGGGTGGGTAACAGTGTGATTGTGAGATGAGTGTGAAGGTGAGTGAAGGGAATGTGCCTGTGAGTGTAGGTGATCTGTGAGCATGGGGGGAGAGAGAGGGGGGAGTGATAGTGTGAGTGTGGGATTAGAGTGAGTGTGGAGGTGAGTGAGGGGTGTGGAAATATGTCTGTGTAGGCAATAGTGGGAGTGTGGGAGTGATTGAGGTATAGGAGGATAAATGTGAATGAAGGTGTAAGTGAAAATACGTATGTTGAAACATGCTATGAGCGTGGGTGAGTGAGGGGGCGTGAAAATATGTGAATGAAGGTGTACGTGGGGGTATGTGGGAACAAGTCTGCGAATGTGGTGTGAGTGTAAGGTTGTATAAGGTTGCTTGTCTGTATGTGAGGATGAGTATGCATGTGGGCTGGGGGAGCACGTCTTTGAGGAGTTGAGTGTGAAGAAGGGTTGTGGGAACATGGACAAGAGTGTGAGAGTGCGTGTGGTCTGTGAAGGAGTGTAGATGTGAGTGATTGTGGGTGTGTGGGATAATGTCTCTGAGTCTGAGGGTGTTTGTAAGTTTGAGTGTGAGTACACGAGAACCTGTTTCTGTGAGTGTGACTGAACGTTGTGGTTCGGGTTTGTAGGAGTAAATCTATAAGTGTGAGTATAAGCACTTGTGTGAGTCTGTCCGTAAGCACTTTAAGTGTGGGTATGAGTGAGCCTTGCTATGTGGAAGCACATCTGTGTGAGAGAGTGAGCACACTGATTTGGGGGATGTCGGAGCGTGCCTGAGTGTGAGTGAGGGTAAGCGCTGTGGAGTTGTGAGTGTTAGTGAGTGCTGTGAGCGTGGGTGTGTAGGAGTCTGAGTGTGGTCTGTGAGCGCCTGTGAATGTAAGCACCGTGTGGGAGTGTTAGTAACAAATGTGAGCATGAGTCATGGTGTGTGGGACCATGTCTGTGATTATGAGTGGATGTGATAAATGTAGGTGTGTGGGACCAAGTCTGTGAATGTGGGCGTGTGGGAGCATGTGTGAAAGTAGTGAGTGTTGTGAGTGTGTGAGAGTATGTCTATGAGTGTGAAGTGAGTGGTGCATAAGTGTGAAAGCATGACTGAGTATGAGTGAATGGTGTGTGAGTGTGGGTGTCCGGGAGCATGTCTATGGAGATGAGTGTGGGTGTGAGTCCATGCGTGGGCATGTAGGATCGTCCATGCAGCTGTGTCTTCTGTATTCCCTGGTGTGTAAGAGAATGTTTGAATTTGGGAACCGGAGTGATTTTTTTTTATTTGGTTTTTGGGCCACACCTGGCATTGCTCAGGGGTTATTCTTGGCTGTCTGCTCAGAAATAGCTCCTGGCAGGCACGGGGACCATATGGGACACTGGGATTCGAACCAACCACCTTTGGTCCTGGATTGGCTGCTTGCAAGGCAAATGCCGCTGTGCTATCTCTCCAGGCCCCGGAACCAGAGTGATTGTACCTGCACTTGCCTTGCACGTAGCTGACCTGGGTTTGATCCTGACACCCCATAGGGTCCCGCAAGGCCCACTAGAAGTGAACCCAGTGGACAGAGCCAGAAAGAAGCCACTGAGTGTGGCCCCAAACAAAAAGAAGAAAAGGGTTTGATGATGAGCACATGTGCAATGGTTGGTATGTGATAATGAATATATGAGGGTGGTCACGTATGTGTGAGAGCTTACATGAGTGTGTGTGTGTCTGAGGACATGAGTGTGTTCACAAATGTGAGTGTGAGTATCACTGGTGAGAATGAGTGGTCGAATGTGAAATTTGGAGGCAAAACAGTGAAGGAGTGTGGGAGAGTAAAGGCATGTAAGTAGCGAGCCAGCCTGAGTCGAAGTGAACTGAGTGGCCGTGAGTGTGAACGGAGGTGTGCCAAAGAGTGTGATTGGTGTGTAAGTGCGGAGGTAAGCTTGGATGCTGGGAGCATATCTGTGTGCATGTATGGTGGGGTTTTGCCTGGGTGTGACCATGAACACTTGTGTGTCTGAGTGTGAGTGTGTGGATGTGGGGGTGTTAAAGGTGTGTGAGGGTATGAGCATCTGTGACTGCACACACACACTACAGAGCCAGGAGGTCTGGGGGAGCCAGGAGAGAGCTAGAGGAAAGGGATCGCCCGGGAGGAGAGGGTCACACCAGCCAGGCCAGGAGAGTGGAGCGGCTGAGTATACTTGATTGACCCCACTGTGTCCTCCACAACCCACACACACTCACACAGCATCCACACACACTCTAGGTCCACAACACTCACACTGAATCCATAACACTGAGCTGAAACACATGCTGAGTTCACAACACACATTCACTGAGCCTGCCACACATACACACACACACACACACACACACACACACACACACACTAACACTGTGATTCCTGTGCCCATCTTCCTGACCCTTTTCCTAGTGTCTCCCTCTCAGTGGCAGAGAAGCCTGAAGTTGGCCCTGAGCAGGTGGCCAGTGGCACCAGAAACCCTGAGCTGGGCCAAGGCAAGGTGAGAACCCAGGGGGGAGAGACAGGGGCTGCCCAGTTCATGGCCCACAGGGGGCCACTATTGGACTGCAGGGGTGAGGCTTGGATGGAAACTGTGCGTGCATTGTGTACACACTGGCCGTGTGGGTTCTGTGCAGTGTGTGAGTGCATATGTGTGTGACTGTCCCCACGTGTGTGTGATTGTCCCCGTGTGTATGAATGAGTGTGTGTATGTGTGTGACTATCTCCACGTGTGTCCATGTGTATGTGACTGTCCCTATGTATGTCCATGTGTGTAATATCTCCAAGTGTGTGTGAGCGTCGGTGTGTTAGCTGTCCCTACATGTGTCAAGTGTTTGACTGTCCTCGTGTGTGAATGTGTCTTTGTATATGGTCTATGCCTTAGATTGGTGTGAATGTTCCCATGTGTTCCAAGTGAACTTTGTGCTGCATGCATGCGTTCATGTCTGCTGGTGTGTGCCCTTTGTCTGTGTTTACCGTGCTATCTCATGTATGTCCACTCATTTCTATATGTGCATTTGTGTCCATGAATATGTGCGTGACCATGTGTGACCATGTCATGGGTAACCATGTCCTTGCTTTGTGTTGTATCCATGAGTACACGTGTATTCATGTGTAGTGAGTATGTATACATATATGTACATGTGTGTACTTATGCCCTGTGCATTTTTGTGCTGTGTATCCATACATGCTGAATGTGCACTATGCTGTGTCTATGTATGTTCATGCACACAGGGTGTGTTCTGTGTATTTTTGGATTGTGTATTCATGTGAGACTGTGTGTGCTAGTGCGGCCTTGGTGTGTGTGTCTCTGAGAACATGTGTATCCATAAATACTGGGTATGTCCTGTGCATGTGTAGGATTGTATATGTGTGCATGTGTGCTGTGTTTTGTGCGCTGTATATTTATGTATGTCCATGTGTCTGTGTGTGATTACCCCACGTGTGTGTGCGATTACCCCTGTGTTGTGTGCATGTGCCCCAATGTGCTGTGTATGTCCATCCATGTGTAAGCATGTCTATTCATGTGCTTATGAGCACATGGGGCAAGGAAGTGGGCCTGGCTGTGCCCACTGCCCCAAGGCAGGCAATCTGAGTTAACTTTCACCCAGAGACCTATTGGCTGGTCTGTCTGGCAAGGCCTGGGCCACACTCTGAGCAGCAGGGCTGCCTACCTGGACACACATAGTGGTCCACCAAAGCCACACCTGCCCCCCACTGGCCTTCCCCAGCCCCTCCCCATCCCAGCACCAACACCCAAAAATAGTTCTAAAAACACTAAGGCAGAAATTGTGGGCAGGTGTGGACTAGGCGGAAAGTCCCGCTAGTGCTCTGAGACCAAGACAGCTGGGCCCGAACCTCAGGATTTGCATGGGGGTGGGGGGCACTTGTGCAACTGTAGGAGTCATTCCTAACCATCCCCCAGCTGCCATTGTGGCCGAGCCCAGAGTGACCAGACTGCAGGGTATCTCTGGAGGACTGCCTGATGGAGGAGCCTGGAAGAGAAGGACAGGCACAGCCTGTGGCAGAGCTGAACACTGCCAAGTAGATTCTGAGCACACTGGGGCCCACAGTGGGTGCCAGTTAGCCCTCAGGGCCCGGAATAGCCAGCCCTGCCTCTGCTTGGCCCTACCTGGGTCCCCATCCAGCCCAAGACACTCTGGGACTGCCCACACAGGCCCTTGGGAATACCTGACTGATGCCTTGAGGGGGTCACTGACATCCCTGAAGCCCTCAACTCACACTGAAGCTGCCTCTTAGCCCCTTATCCTCAGACTGAGCTCCAGAGACCCACCCTGCCAGGGAGATGTCAAATGTGAAAGATGATCCAGGGGACCACAGTTTCAAGTCAAGGTGACAGGGTCATTGAGAGGCTCCTCCTGACACAGACACCCATAAACATGGCCTTGCAGGTACTCACATTAGACACAGAGTCAGCTAGATAAGAGACACACAGACAGACCACTACAGGGACAGACACAGTTACATAGTTACACACAGTCAGCTATACCAACAGACACACAGTTAACCAACAGACATACAGTAGGCTACATCAACACACAATTGGCTCCACGAACAGAGGCAGACACTGTTACACCAACAGGTACAGACACAGTTAATTAACCAACGGCACACATAGAAGCAGTCTGCTACATTAACAAACACAGGCATACAGTTATCCCAACAGAAACAGAGGCAAATCAGTTATACCAACAAACACACAATCAACTCTACCAGTAGAGACACAAAGCCATCTTCATCAATTAGACAAACATATAGCTACACAAGCAAAGACAGAATTATAGTCAACTACTCCAACAAACACAGTTATACTAACAGACACACAGTCAGCATCACAAGTGACACAAAGAGACATAAACAGAAGGCACACAGAGATATATCAACAGACACAGCAACAACACACATATATAAATATACACACAGCTACAGCAACAGACATAAATGCACATACAGCTACAACACCAAACACAAACACATAGTCAGCTATGCCAACAGAGATAGACACACACAGTCAGATAAACAAGTGACACGAAGAGACAAAACAGATAAACAAGTGACATGAAGAGACAAAACAGATAGACAAGTGACACAAAGAGACAAAACAGATACACAAAGATACATCAAGAGAGACAAATACCCACAGTCAGCTGCACAAGTGACACAGAGACAGAACTAACAACAGCAGATGCACTAACAGAGACAGACACAGACATACACATTTATATCAAAAGAGATGGACACAGACACACAGCTACACCAACAGATACAAATAAAGCCAAACCATCAGATGTAGACAGTCAGCTACACCAACAGACATACAGTTACCTCAACAAACGCCATCACAACACATACACATGATTAGTTATGCTAACAGATACACACAATTAGCTATACCCATCAGATACAGACTTCACCAACAAAAAACAAGCACAGATCACAATCAGCAATACTCACAGACTGACGGTTACAACAACTAAGAGTCACACACAAACACACAGTCAGCTGCCCAACAGACATGGTCACACACAGACATAAAGGTCAGCTACACTAATAGATACTGAGAAATGTGCACAGATACACAGTCAGCTGCACAAGAGATAGTCAGACACATACAACTACACAAAAAGACACAAAGAATCACATACAGACACACAAATACACAGATGCAGACATTCCACGAAACACACAGATTTATCATCAGACAAAACAGACATAGACACACAAACATATACACTGGATATTTGAGAAACACACAGAAATGCACAGATACACTGCCAGTTGAATAGGCGATCCCAGGTAAACATTCATAAAGGTAGATAAACACATAGACATTATGAGACATACATGCACAGGGGCTCTGAGGCTGTAACGCATGCCCAACTGCACAGAACAGACATGCACAAACACTGAACTAAAGTCAGGAGAGCATCAGGAGTCCAAGCTACAGACACACCAGCAGGGCACACACAAACACACACACACACACACACACACATACATACACACACATATCATGCTCATACTCACTGACATAAGCACTAACATACTCACACTGAGCCCCCAGGCTGCCCTGGAGGACTGTATTGACCCAAAGGTCCTGCTTAGACCTTTACAGGTATCCTGCAGCCTTGTCCCATTTGCCCTGGAGTTAACAAGGTCCAAGTCTACTGGTGATTCCTCCTGGTACTTCCATGTAAAGACACCCTTGAGAGAACCCTGACTGCCTTGGGCTAAGGTGGGGCACAACCCCAGGAACCATGGGTAGAAAGTCACTCTGTCAGGGACAGAGCTCTGCCTGGATCTCAGTCCTGCCTCGAATAGGGCACAGGGTAAGGGGAGGCTTTCTTCTAGAGAGAAGGGAGACAGGAATGTCCAGGGGAAAAGGTGGTTTTCTCTGAGAATGAAGGAAGATGGGCTTGTCTGGGGGAAAGTGATCTTTCTAATAGAAAAGGAGGCAGCCATATCAGATAGGAAAAGGGGCTTTCTCTGAGAGAGAAAAGGGAGACAGATATGTCCAGGAGGACAAGCTAGTTTCTCCAGGGGAAGGGTGGTTTCTCCAAGAGAGAGGGGAGACAGTCACATGTTGGGAGAAGTGAGAGACAGGCATGTCCAGGGAGAAAGAGTAGTTTGTCCAGAGGACAAACAAGCATGTCCAATGGGAAAGGTGGTTTCTCTGAGAGAGAAAAGAAATTCAGGCATGCTAGGACAAAAGGGTTGTTTGTCCAGGGGGAGAGGGTGGTTTTCTGTGATACAGAACAGAAACAGGCATATATGGGGGAAAGGGTGAGTTTTCTAAGAGGAAAGAGGGTAGCCATGTGAAGGGAGAAAAGGATTTTCTTTGAAAGAAAAGGGAGATGGGCACATGCAGGTGAAAGGGTAGTTTCCCTAGAGAGAAGGAAGAGAGGCATAACCAAGAAAATGGTGGTTTCCCTGAGAGAAAAGAAATTTAGGTTTGTTCAGGGGAAAGGGTGGTTTGTCCAGGGGGAAAGGGAAGTTTTCTCTGAGAGAGAAGGGAGACAGGCATGTGTAGGAAATAGAGTGATTAACCATTTTTATTATTTATATTTTAATTTAATTTTAATTTCATTGAATCATCATGAGATAAACAACTCCAAGTTGTTCATGATTGAGTCCAACCATTCACTAGGGCACATTTCCCACTACCAAACATTTCCATCTAACACTCCACTGTGCCCTCCCCACTGCCTTTCTCAATGGCAAACATTTTTCTTCTCTCTCACTTCCCTTTTATATTTAGACACTGTGGTTTGCAATGTTATGAAGAGGTATTATGCATATCACTTATCTCCTTCAGCATCCAGTTCTTGTCAGAGTGATCATTCCCAGCTAGTATTGTCATAGTGGTCTATGACAATAGACCTCTCTAACCTCACAGCACTCCCTGACCTTTGTAGCAGCTTCCTACTATGGACTAGTTCTCCTGAGAGAGAAGGGAGACAGGCATGTCTGAGGCGAAAGAATTGTTTCTCTGAGAGAGAAAGAAGAAAGGCATGTCCAGGGTCAAGTAGTGGTTTATTCTGAAAGTGAAGAGAGACATGTATGTCCAGAGGGTAAGGTGATCTCTCTGAGAGAGAAGGAAGATAGGCATGTCTTGGGGAAATGGCAGTTTTCCTCAGAGAAAAGGAGGCAGCCATGCCAAAGTAGAATGGGTGGTTTTCTCTGAGAGAAAATGGAGGCAAGCATGTTCAAGAGAAAAAGGTGCTTTGTTCAGAGAGAGAGAATATTTTTGTGTGTGGGGGGTCACACCCGGCAGCACTCTGGGATTACTCCAGGCACTATGCTCAGAAATTGCTCCTGACAGGCTCGGGGAGCCATATGGGATGCCAGGATTTGAACTACCATCCTTCTGTATGCAAGGCAAAATGCCTTAATTCCATGCTATCTCTCCAGCCCCAAGAATGGCTTTTTTATGAAAGAAAAGGGAGACAGGCATGTACTGAGGGAAAGGTTGGTTTCTCTGAGATAAAAGGAGATAGGCATGTACAGGAAGAAATGGTGTTTTCTCTGAGACAGTAGCAGACAGTTCTAGCTTAGGGTAAAGTGAAAGACAGACATACTCAGGGGGAAAGGGTGGTTTGTCCAGAGGAAAGAGTAGTTTTCTCTTAAAGAGAAGGGAGACAGGGGCCAAAGAGATAGCATGGAGATAGGGTATTTGCCTTGCATGCAGAAGGACAGTGGTTCGAATCCCAGCATCCCATATGGTCCCCCGAGCCTTCCAGGAGTGACCCCTGAGAGAGAGAGAGAGAGAGAGAGAGAGAGAGAGAGAGAGAGAGAGAGAGAGAGAGAGGAGAGAGAGGGAGAGAGGAGAGAGAGAAAGAGAGAGAGACAGAGAGAGACAGAGAGAGACATTTGGACAGTAGAAAAGGATAGTTTTCTGAGACAGAGGCAAACAGGCATGTCCAGAGGGAAAGGGTGGTTTCTCTAACAAAAAAGAAATTCAGCTATGTCCAGGGAAAAATGTGGTTAGTCTAGGGAAAGGGTGGTTTGTCCAGGGAGAAAGGGTGGTTTTCTCTAAGAGAGAAGGGACATAGCATGTCTAAGAGAAAGAGTGGTTTTTCTTATATTTTAATTTATATATTTAATAAAATTAATTTTGTGTTTTTGTTTTTTAGGTTACATCAAGCAGAGCTCAAAGATTACTCCTGGCTCTGTTCTCAGAAGTCTCTCCTGACAGGCTTAAGAGACCCTATGGGATGCCGGGAATCAAACCCGGATCAGTCCCAGGTCTGCAAAGCAGACACCCTACTGCTATGCTATCTCTATGGCCTAATAAAATTAATTTTTAATTGGATTACAGTGAGATACACAGTTCCGAAGTTGTCTATAATTAAATTTCAGTCATAAAATGTCCAACCACTTCACCAGGACACATTTCCTACCACTAATGTCCTCATTTCCCTTCCTCCCTCCATAAGACATTTTCCTTCTCTCTCTTTCTCTCTCTTCCCTTTTTTTATGTTTAGACACTGGTTTGCAATATTTTGATGAAGGGGTACGATGCATAGCACTTATCTCCTTTCAGCACCCAGTTCTTGTCCAGAGTGATCATTTCCAACACTGATGGTCACAGTAGTCCCTTCTCTGCCTAACTGCACTCCCCACCATTTGTAGCAAGATGGGTCCTCCTCAGAGTGAAGGAAAACAGGCATGTCTCAGAAGAAAGAATTGTTTCTCTGAGAGCAAAGAAGAACAAGCATGTTCAGAGTGAAACTATGGCTTTTTCTGAGAGTGAACAGAGAATAGCATGTTCAGGGAAAAGAATGTTGTTGGGGGGGGGTTGTTGTTGTTTTTAAGAGAAAAGGAGGCAGCCATGTCAAGGAAATAAGGTGGTTTTCACCAAGAGAAAATTATTACAGGCATGATCAGTAGAATAGAGGGAAAAGGGTGGTTTTCTCTGAGAGAGAAGGCACACAGGCACGTGGAGGGGTAAAGGATTTTTCTTTCAGAGAAAAGGAAACAAGCATATAAAGGGAATAAAGATGGTTTCTCTGAAAGAGTAGGCAGACAGTTATATCCTGGGGATAGGAGGGTTTCTCTGACATAAAAGAAATTCAGGCATGTTCAGGGAAAAAAGTGGTTTGTCCAGATGAAAGAGTAGTTTATTCTGAAAGAGAAGGGAGATAGGCATGTCTGGTGAAAGTATGATTCCTCTGAGAGAGAAGGCAGATGAGCATGTCCAGGAAGAAAGGGTGGTTTTTCCAGGGAAAAAGGATGAGTTTTCTCTGATAGAGAAGGGAGACAGGCGTGTTTGAGGGAAAGGATGGTTTTTCTAGGAGAAAGGAGGCAGCCATATCAAGGGAGAAAGAATGGTTTTCACTGAGAAAAGGGAGACAAGCATGTCCAAGGGGAAAGGGTGGTTTCTCTGAGAGAAAAGAAGATAGGAGGAAAAAAGAAGACATGTTGAGGAGGAAAAGGAGATTTGTACAGTGGGAAAAGGTGGTTTTCTCTAAGAGAGAAGAAATTCAGTCACATACAAAAAAAAAAAAAGGGTAGCCTCTCTGAGAGAAAATAAAATCAGGCATGTCCAAGAGTAAAGGGTGGTTTGTATAGGGGGAAAGAGTATTTTTCACTAAAAGAGAATAGAGACAGGAATGTGTAGGAGAAACAGTGGTTTTACCATTTTTTATAATTTTTATTTTAATAAATTAATTCTCACATTGAATCACTTATATACACAGTTCCGAAGTTGTTCATGATTGAGTTTCAATCATACAATGCCAAACCCCTTCACCAGTGCACATTTTTGGCCACCAATGTTCCCATTTCCCTCTTCTCGGCCTGCCTCCATGACAGACATTTTTCTTCTTTCTCTTCCTCCTTCTTTGTTTATTTAGACACTAATGTTTGCAATAGTGTTATGAAGAAGTATCATGCTTATCACTTTATCTCCTTTCAGCACCCAATTCTTGTCAGAGGGATCATTCCCAGCAATTATTGTCAAAGTGGTCTCTTCTCTGCCCTCACTGCACACCCCACTCTTTGTGGGAAGCTTCCTACTGAGTACTTATTACTTATTACTGAGTCTTCCTGAGAAAGAAGAGAGTCAGGCATGTCTGAGAGGAAAGGGTATTTTTCTCTGAGAGAAAAGGGAGACAGGCATATGCTAAGGACAAGGGTGGTTTTCTCAATGTTTCTAGGGCCAACCATGAGAAAAGGCATATTTTTCTCTAAGAAGGGAAAAAGGCATGTTCAGGGAGAAAGCGTGGTTTTTCCAGGGAACAGAGATGTGTCAATGAGAAAGAAAAAATTCTGACATGACGGAATGGATGGTTTGTCCAGGGTTTTCTCTGAAAAAGAAGGAAGACATGTCCAAAGTTAGGAAGACTTTTTCTTTTTGTTGTTTTTTGTTTTGTTTCTTGGGGCCACACCCTGTGGTGTTCAGGGGTTACTCCTGGCTCTGTGCTTAGAAATAATTCCTGGCAAGCACAGGGGACCATATTGGATGCTGGGTTTCTAACCATCATCTGTCCTAGGTTGGCTGCATGCAAGGCAAATGCCTTACCACTGTGCTATTGCATGGCCACAGGAGGAGTTTTTCTGAGAAGGGGGACAGGCATGTCAGAGGGGAAAGGATATTTTCTCTCTGAGAGAGAAGAAGGCAGATGTACCCTGGCAGAAGTCGCTACCAGGCCTTGGGACACTAGGAAAAAAATGAGGTGATGGTTGGGGGCTGCAGGTCTGACTCTGTCCCAGGCAAGTGTTGGACCCCTAGTTTCCATGGTTGTCCTTTCCCTGGGCCTGGCCTACCCTGCTCTGCCTTGCCAGATGGGCCCAGGTTCTTGGTCTATCACTGTGCTGGTTTGTCCGGCTGTGGGTCCCTCCT